>NW_027141867.1:0-300000 GCF_036365525.1 Heterodontus francisci | reverse complement strand
ATAGACAGTCAGGATGATAGTAATTGATTGAAACAGTACATGGATAGTTTAGCAGAATGGACAGACAGTCAGGATGACAGTAATTGAATGAAACAGGACATTGATAGTTTAGCAGAATGGATAGACAGTCAGGATGACAGTAATTGAATGAAACAGGACATTGATAGTTTAGCAGAATGGATAGACAGTCAGGATGATAGTAATTGACTGAAACAGGACATTGATAGTTTAGCAGAATGGACAGAGAGTCAGGATGACAGTAATTGAATGAAACAGGACATGGATAGTTTAGCAGAATGGATAGGCAGTCAGGATGATAGTAATTGACTGAAACAGGACATTGGTAGTTTAGCAGAATGGACAGACAGTCAGGATGATAGTAATTGACTGAAACAGGACATTGATAGTTTAGCAGAATGGACAGACAGTCAGGATGATAGTAATTGACTGAAACAGGACATTGATAGGTTAGCAGAATGGATAGACAGTCAGGATGATAGTAATTGACTGAAACAGGACATTGATAGTTTAGCAGAATGGACAGACAGTCAGGATGATAGTAATTGACTGAAACAGGACATTGACAATTTAGCAGAATGGACAGACAGTCACGATGACAGTAATTGACTGAAACAGGACATTGATAGTTTAGCAGAATGGATAGACAGTCAGGATGATAGTAATTGACTGAAACAGGACATTGATAGTTTAGCAGAATGGACAGACAGTCAGGATGATAGTAATTGACTGAAACAGGACATTGACAATTTAGCAGAATGGACAGACAGTCAGGATGATAGTAATTGACTGAAACAGGACATTGATAGTTTAGCAGAATGGATAGACAGTCAGGATGATATTAATTGACTGAAACAGGACATTGATAGTTTAACAGAATGGATGGAGGATCAGGATGATAGTAATTTACTGAAACAGGACATGGATAGTTTAGCAGAATGGATAGACAGTCAGGATGATAGTAATTGACTGAAACAGGACATGGATAGTCTAGCAGAATGGACAGACAGTCAGGATGACAGTAATTGACTGAAACAGGACATTGATAGTTTAGCAGAATGGACAGACAGTCAGGATGATAGTAATTGACTGAAACAGGACATTGATAGTTTAGCAGAATGGACAGAGGATCAGGATGATAGTAATTGACTGATACAGGACATTGATAATTTAACAGAATGGACAGACATTCAGGATGATAGTAATTGACTGAAACAGGACATAGATAGTTTAGCAGAATGGACAGACAGTCAGGATGATAGTAATTGACTGAAACAGGACATTGATAGGATCGCTGAATGAACAGACAGTCAGGATGATAGTAATTGACTGAAACAGGACATGGATAGTTTAGCAGAATGGATAGACAGTCAGGATGATAGTAATTGACTGAAACAGGACATGGATAGTTTAGCAGAATGGACAGACAGTCAGGATGATAGTAATTGACTGAAACAGGACATTGATAGTTTAGCAGAATGGACAGACAGTCAGGATGATAATAATTGACTGAAACAGGACATTGATAGTTTAGCAGAATGGACAGAGGATCAGGATGATAGTAATTGACTGAAACAGGACATTGATTATTTAACAGAATGGACAGACAGTCAGGATGATAGTAATTGACTGAAACAGGACATGGATAGATTAGCAGAATGGACAGACAGTCAGGATGATAGTAATTGACTGAAACAGGACATAGATAGTTTAGCAGAATGGACAGACAGTCAGTATGATAGTAATTGACTGAAACAGGACATTGATAGGATCGCTGAATGAACAGACAGTCAGGATGATAGTAATTGACTGAAACAGGACATTGATAATTTCGCAGAATGGACAGACAGTCAGGATGATAGTAATTGACTGAAACAGGACATTGATAGTTTAGCAGAATGGACAGACAGTCAGGATGATAGTAATTGACTGAAACAGGACATGGATAGTTTAGAAGAATGGACAGACAGTCAGGATGATAGTAATTGACTGAAACAGGGCATGGATAGTTTAGCAGAATGGACAGACAGTCAGGATGATAGTAATTGACAGAAACAGGACATTGATAGGATCGCTGAATGAACAGACAGTCAGGATGATAGTAATTGACTGAAACAGGACATGGATAGTTTAGCAGAAGGGACAGACAGTCAGGATGATAGTAATTGACTGAAACAGGACATGGATAGTTTAGCAGAATGGACAGACAGTCAGGATGATAGTAATTGACTGAAACAGGACATTGATAGTTTTGCAGAATGGACAGACAGTCAGGATGATAGTAATTGACTGAAACAGGACATTGATAGTTTAGCAGAATGGACAGACAGTCAGGATGATAGTAATTGACTGAAACAGGACATGGATAGTTTAGCAGAATGGACAGAGAGTCTGGATGATAGTAAATGACTGAAACAGGACATTGATAGTTTAGCAGAATGGACAGACAGTCAGGATGATAGTAATTGACTGAAACAGGACATGGATAGTTTAGCAGAATGGACAGACAGTCAGGATGATAGTAATTGACTGAAACAGGACATTGATAGTTTAGCAGAATGGACAGACAGTCAGGATGATAGTAATTGACTGAAACAGGACATTGATAGTTTAGCAGAATGGACAGAGAGTCAGGATGATAGTAATTGACTGAAACAGGAAATGGATAGTTTAGCAGAATGGACAGAGAGTCAGGATGATGGTAATTGACTGAAACAGGACATTGATAGTTTAGCAGAATGGACGGACAGTCAGGATGATAGTAATTGACTGAAACAGGACATGGATAGTTTAGCAGAATAGACAGAGGATCAGGATGATGGTAATTGACTGAAACTGGACATTGATAATTTAGCAGAATGGACAGAGAGTCAGGATGATAGTAATTGACTGAAACAGGACATTGATAGTTTAGCAGAATGGACGGACAGTCAGGATGATAGTAATTGACTGAAACAGGACATTGATAGTTTAGCAGAATGGACGGACAGTCAGGATGATAGTAATTGACTGAAACAGGACATTGATAGTTTAGCAGAATGGACAGACAGTCAGGATGATAGTAATTGACTGAAACAGGACATTGATAATTTAGCAGAATGGACAGACAGTCAGGATGATAGTAATTGACTGAAACAGGACATTGATAGTTTAGCAGAATGGACAGACAGTCAGGATGATAGCAATTGACTGAAACAGGACATGGATAGTTTAGCAGAATGGACAGACAGTCAGGATGATAGTAATTGACTGAAACAGGACATTGATAATTTAGCAGAATGGACAGACAGTCAGGATGATAGTAATTGACTGAAACAGGACATGGATAGTTTAGCAGAATAGACAGAGGATCAGGATGATGGTAATTGACTGAAACTGGACATTGATAATTTAGCAGAATGGACAGACAGTCAGGATGATAGTAATTGACTGAAACAGGACATGGATAGTTTAGCAGAATAGACAGAGGATCAGGATGATGGTAATTGACTGAAACTGGACATTGATAATTTAGCAGAATGGACAGACAGTCAGGATGATAGTAATTGACTGAAACAGGACATTGATAGTTTTGCAGAATGGATAGATAGTCAGGATGATAGTAATTGACTGAAACAGGACATGGATAGTTTAGCAGAATGGATAGACAGTCAGGATGATATTAATTGACTGAAACAGGACATTGATAGTTTAACAGAATGGACAGACAGTCAGGATGATAGTAATTGACTGAAACAGGACATGGATAGTTTAGCAGAATGGATAGACAGTAAGGATGTTAGTAATTGACTGAAACAGGACATGGATAGTTTAGCAGAATGGACAGACAGTCAGGATGATAGTAATTGACTGAAACAGGACATTGATAATTTAGCAGAATGGACAGACAGTCAGGATGATAGTAATTGACTGAAACAGGACATGGATAGTTTAGCAGAATAGACAGAGGATCAGGATGATGGTAATTGACTGAAACTGGACATTAATAGTTTAGCAGAATGGACAGACAGTCAGGATGATAGTAATTGACTGAAACAGGACATGGATAGTTTAGCAGAATAGACAGAGGATCAGGATGATGGTAATTGACTGAAACTGGACATTGATAATTTAGCAGAATGGACAAACAGTCAGGATGATAGTAATTGACTGGAACAGGACATTGATAGTTTAGCAGAATGCATAGACAGTCAGGATGATAGTAATTGACTGAAACAGGACATGGATAGGTTAGCAGAATGGACAGACAGTCAGGATGATAGTAATTGACTGAAACAGGACATGGATAGTTTAGCAGAATGGACAGACAGTCAGGATGATAGTAATTGACTGAAACAGGACATTGATAATTTAGCAGAATGGACAGACAGTCTGGATGATAGTAATTGACTGAAACAGGACATTGATAGTTTAGCAGACTGGACAGACAGTCAGGATGATAGTAATTGACTGAAACAGGACATGGATAGTTTAGCAGAATGGACAGAGAGTCAGGATGATAGTAATTGAATGAAACAGGACATTGATAGTTTAGCAGAATGGATAGACAGTCAGGATGATAGTAATTGACTGAAACAGGACATTGATAGTTTAGCAGAATGGACAGACAGTCAGGATGATAGCAATTGAATGAAACAGGACGTGGATAGTTTAGCAGAATGGACAGAGAGTCAGGATGATAGAAATTGAATGAAACAGGACATTGATAGTTTAGCAGAATGGATAGAAAGTCAGGATGATTGTAATTGACTGAAACAGGACTTTGATAGTTTAGCAGAATGGACAGACAGTCAGGATGATAGCAATTGAATGAAACAGGACGTGGATAGTTTAGCAGAATGGACAGACAGTCAGGATGATAGTAATTGACTGAAACAGGACATGGATAGATTAGCAGAATGGACAGACTGTCAGGATGATAGTAATTGACTGAAACAGGACATTGATAGTTTAGCAGAATGGACAGACAGTCAGGATGATAGTAATTGACTGAAACAGGACATGGATAGTTTAGCAGAATGGATAGACAGTCAGGATGATAGTAATTGACTGAAACAGGACATTGATAGTTTAGCAGAATGGACAGACAGTCAGGATGATAGTAATTGACTGAAACAGGACATTGATAGTTTAGCAGAATGGACAGATAGTCAGGATGATAGTAATTGACTGAAACAGGACATGGATAGTTTAGCAGAATGGACAGACAGTCAGGATTTTAGTAATTGACTGAAACAGGACATTGATAGTTTAGCAGAATGGACAGACAGTCAGGATGATAGTAATTGACTGAAACAGGACATGGATAGTTTAGCAGAATGGACAGACTGTCAGGATGATAGTAATTGACTGAAACAGGACATTGATAGTTTAGCAGAATGGATAGACAGTCAGGATGATAGTAATTGACTGAAACAGGACATTGATAGTTTTGCAGAATGGATAGATAGTCAGGATGATAGTAATTGACTGAAACAGGACATGGATAGTTTAGCAGAATGGATAGACAGTCAGGATGATATTAATTGACTGAAACAGGACATTGATAGTTTAACAGAATGGACAGACAGTCAGGATGATAGTAATTGACTGAAACAGGACATGGATAGTTTAGCAGAATGGATAGACAGTAAGGATGATAGTAATTGACTGAAACAGGACATGGATAGTTTAGCAGAATGGATAGACAGTAAGGATGTTAGTAATTTACTGAAACAGGACATGGATAGTTTAGCAGAATGGACAGACAGTCAGGATGATAGTAATTGACTGAAACAGGACATGGATAGTTTAGCAGAATGGACAGACAGTCAGGATGATAGTAATTGACTGAAACAGGACATTGATAATTTAGCAGAATGGACAGACAGTCAGGATGATAGTAATTGACTGAAACAGGACATGGATAGTTTAGCAGAATAGACAGAGGATCAGGATGATGGTAATTGACTGAAACTGGACATTGATAATTTAGCAGAATGGACAGACAGTCAGGATGATAGTAATTGACTGAAACAGGACATGGATAGTTTAGCAGAATAGACAGAGGATCAGGATGATGGTAATTGACTGAAACTGGACATTGATAATTTAGCAGAATGGACACACAGTCAGGATGATAGTAATTGACTGGGACAGGACATTGATAGTTTAGCAGAATGCATAGACAGTCAGGATGATAGTAATTGACTGAAACAGTACATGGATAGTTTAGCAGAATGGACAGACAGTCAGGATCATAGTAATTGACTGAAACAGGACATGGATAGTTTAGCAGAATGGACAGACAGTCAGGATGATAGTAATTGACTGAAACAGGACATTGATAATTTAGCAGAATGGACAGACAGTCAGGATGATAGTAATTGACTGAAACAGGACATTGATAGTTTAGCAGACTGGACAGACAGTCAGGATGATAGTAATTGACTGAAACAGGACATGGATAGTTTAGCAGAATGGACAGAGAGTCAGGATGATAGTAATTGAATGAAACAGGACATTGATAGTTTAGCAGAATGGATAGACAGTCAGGATGATAGTAATTGACTGAAACAGGACATGGATAGTTTAGCAGAATGGACAGAGAGTCAGGATGATAGTAATTGAATGAAACAGGACATTGATAGTTTAGCAGAATGGACAGACAGTCAGGATGATAGCAATTGAATGAAACAGGACGTGGATAGTTTAGCAGAATGGACAGAGAGTCAGGATGATAGTAATTGAATGAAACAGGACATTGATAGTTTTGCAGAATGGATAGACAGTCAGGATGATTGTAATTGACTGAAACAGGACTTTGATAGTTTAGCAGAATGGGCAGACAGTCAGGATGATAGCAATTGAATGAAACAGGACGTGGATAGTTTAGCAGAATGGACAGACAGTCAGGATGATAGTAATTGACTGAAACAGGACATGGATAGATTAGCAGAATGGACAGACTGTCAGGATGATAGTAATTGACTGAAACAGGACATTGATAGTTTAGCAGAATGGACAGACAGTCAGGATGATAGTAATTGACTGAAACAGGACATGGATAGTTTAGCAGAATGGATAGACAGTCAGGATGATAGTAATTGACTGAAACAGGACATTGATAGTTTAGCAGAATGGACAGACAGTCAGGATGATAGTAATTGACTGAAACAGGACATTGATAGTTTAGCAGAATGGACAGATAGTCAGGATGATAGTAATTGACTGAAACAGGACATGGATAGTTTAGCAGAATGGACAGACAGTCAGGATGTTAGTAATTGACTGAAAAAGGACATTGATAGTTTAGCAGAATGGACAGACAGTCAGGATGATAGTAATTGACTGAAACAGGACATGGATAGTTTAGCAGAATGGACAGACTGTCAGGATGATAGTAATTGACTGAAACAGGACATTGATAGTTTAGCAGAATGGATAGACATTCAGGATGATAGTAATTGACTGAAACAGGACATTGATAGTTTAGCAGAATGGACAGACAGTCAGGATGATAGTAATTTACTGAAACAGGACATTCATAGTTTAGCAGAATGGACAGACAGTCAGGATGATAGTAATTGACTGAAACAGGACATGGATAGTTTAGCAGAATGGACAGACAGTCAGGATGATAGTAATTGAATGAAACAGGACATGGATAGTTTAGCAGAATGGACAGACAGTCAGGATGATAGTAATTGACTGAAACAGGACATGGATAGTTTAGCAGAATGGACAGACAATCAGGATGATAGTAATTGAATGAAACAGGACATGGATAGTTTAGCAGAATGGACAGACAGTCAGGATGATAGTAATTGACTGAAACAGGACATGGATATTTTAGCAGAATGGACAGACAGTCAGGATGATAGTAATTGACTGAAACAGGACATGGATAGTTGAGCAGAATGGACAGACAGTCAGGATCATAGTCATTGACTGAAACAGGAAATTGATAGTTGAGCAGAGTGGACAGACAGTCAGGATGATAGTAATTGACTGCAACAGGACATGGATAGTTGAGCAGAGTGGACAGACAGTCAGGATGATAGTAATTGACTGAAACAGGACTTTGATAGTTTAGCAGAAGGGACAGACAGTCTGGATGATAGTAATTGACTGAAACAGGACATTGATAGTTTAGCAGAATGGACAGACAGTCTGGATGATAGTAATTGACTGAAATAGGACATTGATAGGTTAGCAGAATGGATAGACAGTCAGGATGATAGCAATTGACTGAAACAGGACATGGATATTTTGCAGAATGGACAGAAAGTCAGGATGATAGTAATTGACTGAAACAGGACATGGATAGTTTAGCAGAATGCACAGACTGTCAGGATGATAGTAATTGACTGAAACAGGACATTGATAGTTTAGCAGAATGGACAGACAGTCAGGATGATAGTAATTGATTGAAACAGGACATTGATATTTTAGCAGAATGGACAGACAGTCAGGATGATAGTAATTGACTGAAGCAGGACATTGATAGCTTCGCAGAATGGACAGACTGTCAGGATGATAGTAATTGACTGAAACAGGACATTGATAGTTTAGCAGAATGGACAGACAGTCAGGATGATAGTAATTGACTGAAACAGGACATTGATAGTTTAGCAGAATGGACAGACAGTCTGGACGATAGTAATTGACTGAAACAGGACATGGATAGTTTAGCAGAATGGACAGACAGTCAGGATCATAGTCATTGACTGAAACAGGAAATTGATAGTTTAGCAGAATGGACAGACAGTCAGGATGATAGTAATTGACTGAAACAGGACATGGATAGTTTAGCAGAATGGACAGACAGTCAGGATGATAGTAATTGACTGAAACTGGACATGGATGGTTTCGCAGAATGGACAGAGAGTCAGGATGATAGTAATTGACTAAAACAGGTCATTGATAGTTTAGCAGAATGGACAGACAGTCAGGATGATAGTAATTGACTGAAACAGGACATTGTTAGTTTAGCAGAATGGACAGACAGTCAGGATGATAGTAATTGACTGAAACAGGAAATGGATAGTTTAGCAGAATGGACAGACAGTCAGGATGATAGTAATTGACTGAAACAGGACATTGATAGTTTAGCAGAATGGACAGACAGTCAGGATGATAGTAATTGACTGAAACAGGACATTGATAATTTAGCAGAATGGACAGACAGTCAGGATGACAGTAATTGACTGAAACAGGACATGGATAGTTTAGCAGAATAGACAGAGGATCAGGATGATGGTAATTGACTGAAACTGGACATTGATAATTTAGCAAAATGGACAGACAGTCAGGATGATAGTAATTGACTGGAACAGGACATTGATTGTTTAGCAGAATGGACAGACAGTCAGGATGATAGTAATTGACTGAAACAGGACACTGATAGTTTAGAAGAATGGACAGACAGTCAGGATGATAGTAATTGACTGAAACAGGACATTGATAGTTTAGCAGAATGGACAGACAGTCAGGATGATAGTAATTGACTGAAACAGGACATTGATAGTTTAGCAGAATGGACAGACAGTCAGGATGATAGTAATTGACTGAAACAGGACATTGATAGTTTAGCAGAATGGACAGATAGTCAGGATGACAGTAATTGACTGAAACAGGGCATGGATAGTTTAGCAGAATAGACAGAGGATCAGGATGATGGTAATTGACTGAAACTGGACATTGATAATTTAGCAAAATGGACTGACAGTCAGGATGATAGTAATTGACTGGAACAGGACATTGATAGTTTAGCAGAATGGACAGACAGTCAGGATGATAGTAATTGACTGAAACATGACATTGATAGTTTAGCAGAATGGACAGACAGTCAGGATGATAGTAACTGACTGAAACAGGACATTGATAGTTTAGCAGAATGGACAGACAGTCAGGATGATAGTAATTGACTGAAACAGGACATTGATAGTTTAGCAGAATGGACAGACAATCAGGATGATAGTAATTGACTGAAGCAGGACATGGATAGTTTAGCAGAATGGACAGACAGTCAGGATGATAGTAATTGACTGAAACAGGACATGGATAGTTTAGCAGAATGGATAGACAGTCAGGATGATAGTAATTGACTGAAACAGGACATGGATAGTTTAGCAGAATGGACAGACAGTCAGGATGATAGTAATTGACTGAAACAGGACATTGATAGTTTAGCAGAATGGACAGACAGTCAGGATGATAGTAATTGACTGAAACAGGACATTGATAGTTTAGCAGAATGGACAGACAGTCAGGATGATAGTAATTGACTGAAACAGGACATTGACAGTTTAGCAGAATGGACAGACAGTCTGGATGATAGTAATTGACTGAAACAGGACAAGGATAGTTTGCAGAATGGACAGACAGTCAGGATGATAGTAAATGACAGAAACAGGACATGGATAGTTTAGCAGAATGGACAGACAGTCAGGATGATAGTAATTGACTGAAACAGGACATTGTTAGTTTAGCAGAATGGACAGACAGTCAGGATGATAGTAATTGACTGAAACAGGAAATGGATAGTTTAGCAGAATGGACAGACAGTCAGGATGATAGTAATTGACTGAAACAGGACATTGATAGTTTAGCAGAATGGACAGACAGTCAGGATGATAGTAATTGACTGAAACAGGACATTGATAATTTAGCAGAATGGACAGACAGTCAGGATGACAGTAATTGACTGAAACAGGACATGGATAGTTTAGCAGAATAGACAGAGGATCAGGATGATGGTAATTGACTGAAACTGGACATTGATAATTTAGCAAAATGGACAGACAGTCAGGATGATAGTAATTGACTGGAACAGGACATTGATTGTTTAGCAGAATGGACAGACAGTCAGGATGATAGTAATTGACTGAAACAGGACACTGATAGTTTAGAAGAATGGACAGACAGTCAGGATGATAGTAATTGACTGAAACAGGACATTGATAGTTTAGCAGAATGGACAGACAGTCAGGATGATAGTAATTGACTGAAACAGGACATTGATAGTTTAGCAGAATGGAGAGACAGTCAGGATGATAGTAATTGACTGAAACAGGACATTGATAGTTTAGCAGAATGGACAGATAGTCAGGATGGCAGTAATTGACTGAAACAGGGCATGGATAGTTTAGCAGAATAGACAGAGGATCAGGATGATGGTAATTGACTGAAACTGGACATTGATAATTTAGCAAAATGGACTGACAGTCAGGATGATAGTAATTGACTGGAACAGGACATTGATAGTTTAGCAGAATGGACAGACAGTCAGGATGATAGTAATTGACTGAAACATGACATTGATAGTTTAGCAGAATGGACAGACAGTCAGGATGATAGTAACTGACTGAAACAGGACATTGATAGTTTAGCAGAATGGACAGACAGTCAGGATGATAGTAATTGACTGAAACAGGACATTGATAGTTTAGCAGAATGGACAGACAATCAGGATGATAGTAATTGACTGAAGCAGGACATGGATAGTTTAGCAGAATGGACAGACAGTCAGGATGATAGTAATTGACTGAAACAGGACATGGATAGTTTAGCAGAATGGATAGACAGTCAGGATGATAGTAATTGACTGAAACAGGACATGGATAGTTTAGCAGAATGGACAGACAGTCAGGATGATAGTAATTGACTGAAACAGGACATTGATAGTTTAGCAGAATGGACAGACAGTCAGGATGATAGTAATTGACTGAAACAGGACATTGATAGTTTAGCAGAATGGACAGACAGTCAGGATGATAGTAATTGACTGAAACAGGACATTGATAGTTTAGCAGAATGGACAGACAGTCTGGATGATAGTAATTGACTGAAACAGGACAAGGATAGTTTGCAGAATGGACAGACAGTCAGGATGATAGTAAATGACAGAAACAGGACATGGATAGTTTAGCAGAATGGACAGACAGTCAGGATGATAGTAATTGACTGAAACAGGACATTGATAGTTTAGCAGAATGGACAGACAGTCAGGATGATAGTAATTGACTGAAACAGGACATTGATAATTTAGCAGAATGGACAGACAGTCAGGATGACAGTAATTGAATGAAACAGGGCATGGATAGTTTAGCAGAATAGACAGAGGATCAGGATGATGGTAATTGACTGAAACTGGACATTGATAATTTAGCAAAATGGACTGACAGTCAGGATGATAGTAATTGACTGGAACAGGACATTGATAGTTTAGCAGAATGGACAGACAGTCAGGATGATAGTAATTGACTGAAACATGACATTGATAGTTTAGCAGAATGGACAGACAGTCAGGATGATAGTAACTGACTGAAACAGGACATTGATAGTTTAGCAGAATGGACAGACAGTCAGGATGATAGTAATTGACTGAAACAGGACATTGATAGTTTAGCAGAATGGACAGACAGTCAGGATGATAGTAATTGACTGAAACAGGACATTGATAATTTAGCAGAATGGACAGACAGTCAGGATGACAGTAATTGACTGAAACAGGGCATGGATAGTTTAGCAGAATAGACAGAGGATCAGGATGATGGTAATTGACTGAAACAGGACATTGATAATTTAGCAAAATGGACTGACAGTCAGGATGATAGTAATTGACTGGAACAGGACATTGATAGTTTAGCAGAATGGACAGACAGTCAGGATGATAGTAATTGACTGAAACAGGACATTGATAGTTTAGCAGAATGGACAGACAATCAGGATGATAGTAATTGACTGAAGCAGGACATGGATAGTTTAGCAGAATGGACAGACAGTCAGGATGATAGTAATTGACTGAAACAGGACATGGATAGTTTAGCAGAATGGATAGACAGTCAGGATGATAGTAATTGACTGAAACAGGACATGGATAGTTTAGCAGAATGGACAGACAGTCAGGATGATAGTAAGTGACTGAAACAGGACATTGATAGTTTAGCAGAATGGACAGACAGTCAGGATGATAGTAATTGACTGAAACAGGACATGGATAGTTTAGCAGAATGGACAGACAGTCAGGATGATAGTAATTGACTGAAACAGGACATTGATAGTTTAGCAGAATGGACAGACAGTCAGGATGATAGTAATTGACTGAAACAGGACATTGATAGTTTAGCAGAATGGACAGACAGTCTGGATGATAGTAATTGACTGAAACAGGACAAGGATAGTTTGCAGAATGGACAGAGAGTCAGGATGATAGTAATTGACTGAAACAGGACATTGATAGTTTAGCAGAATGGACAGAGAGTCAGGATGATAGTAATTGACTGAAACAGGACATTGATAGTTTAGCAGAATGGACAGACAGTCAGGATGATAGTAATTGACTGAAACAGGACATTGATAGTTTAGCAGAATGGACAGACAGTCTGGATGATAGTAATTGACTGAAACAGGACATGGATAGTTTAGCAGAATGGACAGACAGTCAGGATGATAGTAATTGACTGAAACAGGACATGGATAGTTTAGCAGAATGGACAGACAGTCAGAATGATAGTAATTGACTGAAACAGGACATTGATAATTTAGCAGAATGGACAGACAGTCAGGATGACAGTAATTGACTGAAACAGGACATGGATAGTTTAGCAGAATAGACAAAGGATCAGGATGATGGTAATTGACTGAAACTGGACATTGATAATTTAGCAAAATGGACAGACAGTCAGGATGATAGTAATTGACTGGAACAGGACATTGATTGTTTAGCAGAATGGACAGACAGTCAGGATGATAGCAATTGACTGAAACAGGACATTGATAGTTTAGAAGAATGGACAGACAGTCAGGATGATAGTAATTGACTGAAACAGGACATTGATAGTTTAGCAGAATGGACAGACAGTCAGGATGATAGTAATTGACTGAAACAGGACATTGATAGTTTAGCAGAATGGACAGACAGTCAGGATGATAGTAATTGACTGAAACAGGACATTGATAATTTAGCAGAATGGACAGACAGTCAGGATGATAGTAATTGACTGGAAAAGGACATTGATAGTTTCGCAGAATGGACAGACAGTCAGGATGATAGTAATTGACTGAAACATGACATTGATAGTTTAGCAGAATGGACAGACAGTCAGGATGATAGTAAATGACAGAAACAGGACGTGGCTAGTTTAGCAGAATGGACAGACAGTCAGGATGATAGTAATTGACTGAAACAGGACATTGATAGTTTAGCAGAATGGACAGACAGTCAGGATGATAGTAATTGACTGAAACAGGACATTGATAATTTAGCAGAATGGACAGACAGTCAGGATGATAGTAATTGACTGGAACAGGACATTGATAGTTTAGCAGAATGGACAGACAGTCAGGATGATAGTAATTGACTGAAACATGACATTGATAGTTTAGCAGAATGGACAGACAGTCAGGATGACAGTAATTGACTGAAACAGGGCATGGATAGTTTAGCAGAATAGACAGAGGATCAGGATGATGGTAATTGACTGAAACTGGACATTGATAATTTAGCAAAATGGACAGACAGTCAGGATGATAGTAATTGACTTGAACAGGACATTGATAGTTTATCAGAATGGACAGACAGTCAGGATGATAGTAATTGACTGAAACATGACATTGATAGTTTAGCAGAATGGACAGACAGTCAGGATGATAGTAACTGACTGAAACAGGACATTGATAGTTTAGCAGAATGGACAGACAGTCAGGATGATAGTAATTGACTGAAACAGGACATTGATAGTTTAGCAGAATGGACAGACAGTCTGGATGATAGCAATTGACTGAAACAGGACATGGATAGTTTAGCAGAATGGACAGACAGTCAGGATCATAGTCATTGACTGAAACAGGAAATTGATAGTTTAGCAGAATGGACAGACAGTCAGGATGATTGTAATTGACTGAAACAGGACATGGATAGTTTAGCAGAATGGACAGACAGTCAGGATGATAGTAATTGACTGAAACTGGACATGGATGGTTTCGCAGAATGGACAGAGAGTCAGGATGATAGTAATTGACTAAAACAGGTCATTGATAGTTTAGCAGAATGGACAGACAGTCAGGATGATAGTAATTGACTGAAACAGGACATTGATAGTTTAGCAGAATGGACAGACAGTCAGGATGATAGTAATTGACTGAAACAGGAAATGGATAGTTTAGCAGAATGGACAGACAGTCAGGATGATAGTAATTGACTGAAACAGGACATTGATAGTTTAGCAGAATGGACAGACAGTCAGGATGATAGTAATTGACTGAAACAGGACATTGATAATTTAGCAGAATGGACAGACAGTCAGGATGACAGTAATTGACTGAAACAGGACATGGATAGTTTAGCAGAATAGACAGAGGATCAGGATGATGGTAATTGACTGAAACTGGACATTGATAATTTAGCAAAATGGACAGACAGTCAGGATGATAGTAATTGACTGGAACAGGACATTGATTGTTTAGCAGAATGGACAGACAGTCAGGATGATAGTAATTGACTGAAACAGGACATTGATAGTTTAGAAGAATGGACAGACAGTCAGGATGATAGTAATTGACTGAAACAGGACATTGATAGTTTAGCAGAATGGACAGACAGTCAGGATGATAGTAATTGACTGAAACAGGACATTGATAGTTTAGCAGAATGGACAGACAGTCAGGATGATAGTAATTGACTGAAACAGGACATGGATAGTTTAGCGAATGGACAGACAGTCAGGATGATAGTAATTGACTGAAACAGGACATTGATAGTTTAGCAGAATGGACAGACAGACAGGTTGATAGTAATTGACTGAAAAAGGACATTGATAGTTTAGCAGAATGGACAGACAGTCAGGATGATAGTAAATGACAGAAACAGGACATGGATAGTTTAGCAGAATGGACAGACAGTCAGGATGATAGTAATTGACTGAAACAGGACATTGATAGTTTAGCAGAATGGACAGACAGTCAGGATGATAGTAATTGACTGAAACAGGACATTGATAATTTAGCAGAATGGACAGACAGTCAGGATGACAGTAATTGACTGAAACAGGGCATGGATAGTTTAGCAGAATAGACAGAGGATCAGGATGATGGTAATTGACTGAAACAGGACATTGATAATTTAGCAAAATGGACAGACAGTCAGGATGATAGTAATTGACTGGAACAGGACATTGATAGTTTAGCAGAATGGACAGACAGTCAGGATGATAGTAATTGACTGAAACATGACATTGATAGTTTAGCAGAATGGACAGACAGTCAGGATGATAGTAATTGACTGAAACAGGACATTGATAGTTTAACAGAATGGACAGACAGTCAGGATGATAGTAATTGACTGAAACAGGACATTGATAATTTAGCAGAATGGACAGACAGTCAGGATGACAGTAATTGACTGAAACAGGACATGGATAGTTTAGCAGAATAGACAGAGGATCAGGATGATGGTAATTGACTGAAACTGGACATTGATAATTTAGCAAAATGGACAGACAGTCAGGATGATAGTAATTGACTGGAACAGGACATTGATTGTTTAGCAGAATGGACAGACAGTCAGGATGATAGTAATTGACTGAAACAGGACATTGATAGTTTAGAAGAATGGACAGACAGTCAGGATGATAGTAATTGACTGAAACAGGACATTGATAGTTTAGCAGAATGGACAGACAGTCAGGATGATAGTAATTGACTGAAACAGGACATTGATAGTTTAGCAGAATGGACAGACAGTCAGGATGATAGTAATTGACTGAAACAGGACATGGATAGTTTAGCGAATGGACAGACAGTCAGGATGATAGTAATTGACTGAAACAGGACATTGATAGTTTAGCAGAATGGACAGACAGTCAGGTTGATAGTAATTGACTGAAAAAGGACATTGATAGTTTAGCAGAATGGACAGACAGTCAGGATGATAGTAATTGACTGAAACAGGACATTGATAGTTAAGCAGAATGGACAGACAGTCAGGATGATAGTAATTGACTAAAACAGGACATTGATAGTTTAGCAGAATGGATAGACAGTCAGGATGATATTAATTGACTGAAACAGGACATTGATAGTTTAGCAGAATGGACAGACAGTCAGGATGATAGTAATTGACTGGAACAGGACATTGATTGTTTAGCAGAATGGACAGACAGTCAGGATGATAGTAATTGACTGAAACAGGACATTGATAGTTTAGAAGAATGGACAGACAGTCAGGATGATAGTAATTGACTGGAACAGGACATTGATAGTTTAGCAGAATGGACAGACAGTCAGGATGATAGTAATTGACTGAAACATGACATTGATAGTTTAGCAGAATGGACAGACAGTCAGGATGATAGTAACTGACTGAAACAGGACATTGATAGTTTAGCAGAATGGACAGACAATCAGGATGATAGTAATTGACTGACGCAGGAAATGGATAGTTTAGCAGAATGGACAGACAGTCAGGATGATAGTAATTGACTGAAACAGGACATGGATAGTTTAGCAGAATGGATAGACAGTCAGGATGATAGTAATTGACTGAAACAGGACATGGATAGTTTAGCAGAATGGACAGACAGTCAGGATGATAGCAACTGACTGAAACAGGACATTGATAGTTTAGCAGAATGGACAGACAGTCAGGATGATAGTAATTGACTGAAACAGGACATTGATAGTTTAGCAGAATGGACAGACAGTCAGGATGATAGTAATTGACTGAAACAGGACATTGATAGTTTAGCAGAATGGACAGACAGTCAGGATGATAGTAATTGACTGAAACAGGACATTGATAGTTTAGCAGAATGGACAGACAGTCTGGATGATAGTAATTGACTGAAACAGGACAAGGATAGTTTGCAGAATGGACAGAGAGTCAGGATGATAGTAATTGACTGAAACAGGACATTGATAGTTTAGCAGAATGGACAGAGAGTCAGGATGATAGTAATTGACTGAAACAGGACATTGATAGTTTAGCAGAATGGACAGACAGTCAGGATGATCGTAATTGACTGAAACAGGACATTGATATTTTAGCAGAATGGACAGACAGTCAGGATGATAGTAATTGACAGAAACAGGACATTGATAGTTTAGCAGAATGGACAGACAGTCAGGATGATAGTAATTGACTGAAACAGGACATTGATAGTTTAGCAGAATGGACAGACAGTCTGGATGATAGTAATTGACTGAAACAGGACATGGATAGTTTAGCAGAATGGACAGACAGTCAGGATGATAGTAATTGACTGAAACAGGACATCGATAGTTTAGCAGAATGGACAGACAGTCAGGATGATAGTAATTGACTGAAACAGGACATGGATAGTTTAGCAGAATGGAAAGACAGTCAGGATGACAGTAATTGACTGAAACAGGACATTGATAGTTTAGCAGAATGGACAGACAGTCAGGATGATAGTAATTGACTGAAACTGGACATGGATGGTTTAGCAGAATGGACAGAGAGTCAGGATGATAGTAATTGACTGAAACAGGACATTGATAGTTCAGCAGAATGGAGAGAGAGTCAGGATGATAGTAATTGACTGAAACAGGACATTGATAGTTTAGCAGAATGGACAGACAGTCAGGATCATAGTAATTGACTGAAACAGGACATTGATAGTTTAGCAGAATGGACAGACAGTCAGGATGATAGTAATTGACTGAAACAGGACATGGATGGTTTAGCAGAGTGGACAGAGAGTCAGGATGATAGTAATTGACTGAAACAGGTCATTGATAGTTTAGCAGCATGGACAGACAGTCAGGATGATAGTAATTGACTGAAACAGGACATTGATAGTTTAGCAGAATGGATAGACAGTCAGGATGATAGTAATTGACTGAAACAGGTCATTGATAGTTTAGCAGCATGGACCGAAAGTCAGGATGATAGTAATTGACTGAAACAGGACATTGATAGTTTAGCAGAATGGACAGACAGTCAGGATGATAGTAATTGACTGAAACTGGACATGGATGGTTTAGCAGAATGGACAGAGAGTCAGGATGATAGTAATTGACTGAAACAGGTCATTGATAGTTTAGCAGAATAGATAGAAAGTCAGGATGATAGTAATTGACTGAAACAGGACATAGATAGTTTAGCAGAATGGATAGACAGTCAGGATGATAGTAATTGACTGAAACAGGACATTGAAAGTTCAGCAGAATGGACAGACAGTCAGGATGATAGTAATTGACTGAAACTGGACATTGACATTTTAGCAGAACGGACAGTCAGGATGATAGTAATTGACTGAAACTGGACATTGATAGTTTAGCAGAATGGACAGACAGTCAGGATGATAGTAATTGACTGAAACTGGACATTGATAGTTTAGCAGAATAGATAGACAGTCAGGATGATAGTAATTGACTGAAACAGGACATTGATAGTTTAGCAGAATGGATAGACAGTCAGGATGATAGTAATTGACTGAAACAGGTCATTGATAGTTTAGCAGAATGGACAGACAGTCAGGATGATAGTAATTGACTGAAACAGGACATGGATAGTTTAGCAGAATGGACAGACAGTCAGGATGATAGTAATTGACTGAAACAGGACATTGATATTTTAGCAGAATGGACAGAGAGTCAGGATGATAGTAATTGACTGAAACAGGACATTGATAGTTTAGCAGAATAGATAGACAGTCAGGATGATAGTAATTGACTGAAACAGGACATTGATAGTTTAGCAGAATGGATAGACAGTCAGGATGATAGTAATTGACTGAAACAGGACATTGATACTTTAGCAGAATGAACAGACAGTCAGGATGATAGTAATTGACTGAAACAGGACATTGATAGTTTAGCAGAATGGACAGACAGTCAGGATGATAGTAATTGACTGAAATAGGACATGGATAGTTTAGCAGAACAGATAGACAGTCAGGATGATAGCAATTGACTGAAACAGGACATTGATAGTTTAGCAGAATGGATAGACAGTCAGGATGATAGTAATTGACTGAAACAGGACATTGATACTTTAGCAGAATGGACAGACAGTCAGGATGATAGTAATTGACTGAAACAGGACATGGATGGTTTAGCATAATGGACAGAGAGTCAGGATGATATTAATTGACTGAAACAGGTCATTGATTGTTTAGCAGCATGGACAGACAGTCAGGATGATAGTAATTGACTGAAACAGGACATTGATAGTTTAGCAGAATGGACAGACAGTCAGGATGATAGTAATTGACTGAAACAGGACATTGATAGTTTAGCAGAATAGATAGACAGTCAGGATGATAGTAATTGACTGAAACAGGACATTGATAGTTTAGCAGAATGGATAGACAGTCAGGATGATAGTAATTGACTGAAACAGGTCATTGATAGTTTAGCAGCATGGACCGACAGTCAGCATGATAGTAATTGACTGAAACAGGACATTGATAGTTTAGCAGAATGGACAGACAGTCAGGATGATAGTAATTGACTGAAACTGGACATGGATGGTTTAGCAGAATGGACAGAGAGTCAGGATGATAGTAATTGACTGAAACAGGTCATTGATAGTTTAGCAGCATGGACAGACAGTCAGGATGATAGTAATTGACTGAAACAGGACATTGATAGTTTAGCAGAATGGACAGACAGTCAGGATGATAGTAATTGACTGAAACAGGACATGGATGGTTTAGCATAATGGACAGAGAGTCAGGATGATATTAATTGACTGAAACAGGTCATTGATAGTTTAGCAGCATGGACAGACAGTCAGGATGATAGTAATTGACTGAAACAGGACATTGATAGTTTAGCAGAATGGACAGACAGTCAGGATGATAGTAATTGACTGAAACAGGACATTGATAGTTTAGCAGAATAGATAGACAGTCAGGATGATAGTAATTGACTGAAACAGGACATTGATAGTTTAGCAGAATGGATAGACAGTCAGGATGATAGTAATTGACTGAAACAGGTCATTGATAGTTTAGCAGCATGGACCGACAGTCAGCATGATAGTAATTGACTGAAACAGGACATTGATAGTTTAGCAGAATGGACAGACAGTCAGGATGATAGTAATTGACTGAAACTGGACATGGATGGTTTAGCAGAATGGACAGAGAATCAGGATGATAGTAATTGACTGAAACAGGTCATTGATAGTTTAGCAGCATGGACAGACAGTCAGGATGATAGTAATTGACTGAAACAGGACATTGATAGTTTAGCAGAATAGATAGACAGGCAGGATGATAGTAATTGACTGAAACAGGACATTGATAGTTTAGCAGAATGGATAGACAGTCAGGATGATAGTAATTGACTGAAACAGGACATTGATAGTTTAGCAGAATGGACAGACAGTCAGGATGATAGTAATTGACTGAAACAGGACATTGATAGTTTAGCAGAATGCACAGACAGTCAGGATGATAGTAATTGACTGAAACAGGACATTGATAGTTTAGCAGAATGGACAGACAGTCAGGATGATAGTAATTGACTGAAACAGGACATTGTTGGTTTAGCAGAATGCATAGACATTCAGGATGATAGTAATTGACTGAAACAGGACATTGATAGTTTAGCACAATAGATAGACAGTCAGGATGATAGTAATTGACTGAAACAGGACATTGATAGTTTAGCAGAATGGACAGACAGTCAGGATGAATATAATTGACTGAAACAGGACATTGATAGTTTAGCAGAATAGATAGACAGTCAGGATGATAGTAATTGACTGAAACAGGACATTGATAGTTTAGCAGAAAGGATAGACAGTCAGGATGATAGTAATTGACTGAAACAGGACGTTGATAGTTTAGCAGAACGGACAGACAGTCAGGATGATAGTAATTGACTGAAACAGGACATTGATAGTTTAGCAGAATGGACAGACAGTCAGGATGATAGTAATTGACTGAAACAGGACATTGATAGTTTAGCAGAATGGGCAGACAGTCAGGATGATAGTAATTGACTGAAACAGGACATTGATAGTTTAGCAGAATAGATAGACAGTCAGGATGATAGTAATTGACTGAAACAGGACATTGATAGTTTAGCAGAATGGATAGACAGTCAGGATGATAGTAATTGACTGAAACAGGACATTGATAGTTTAGCAGAATGGACAGACAGTCAGGATGATAGTAATTGACTGAAACAGGACATTGATAGTTTAGCAGAATGGACAGACAGTCAGGATGATAGTAATTGACTGAAACAGGACATTGATAGTTTCGCAGAATGGACAGACAGTCAGGATGATAGTAATTGACTGAAACAGGACATGGATAGTTTAGCAGAATGGACAGACAGTCTGGATGATATTAATTGACTGAAACAGGACATGGATAGTTTAGCAGAATGGACAGACAGTCAGGATGATAGTAATTGACTGAAACAGGACATGGATAGTTTAGCAGAATGGACAGACAGTCAGGATGATAGTAATTGACTGAAACAGGACATTGATAGTTTAGCAGAATGGACAGACAGTCAGGATGATAGTAAATGACAGAAACAGGACATCGATAGTTTAGCAGAATGAACAGACAGTCAGGATGATAGTAATTGACTGAAACAGGACATTGATAGTTTAGCAGAATGGACAGAGAGTCAGGATGATAGTAATTGACTGAAACAGGACATTGATAGTTTAGCAGAATGGACAGACAGTCAGGATGATAGTAATTGACTGAAACAGGACATGGATAGCTTAGCAGAATGGACAGACAGTCAGGATGATAGTAATTGACTGAAACAGGACATTGATAGTTTAGCAGAATGGACAGACAGTCAGGATGATAGTAATTGACTGAAACAGGACATGGATAGTTTAGCAGAATGGACAGAGAGTCAGGATGATAGTAATTGACTGAAACAGGACATTGATATTTTAGCAGAATGGACAGACAGTCAGGATGATAGTAATTGACTGAAACAGGACATTGATAGTTTAGCAGAATGGACAGACAGTCAGGATGATAGTAATTGACTGAAACAGGACATTGATAGTTTAGCAGAATGGACAGACAGTCAGGATGATAGTAATTGACTGAAACAGGACATTGATAGTTTAGCAGAATGGACAGACAGTCAGGATGATAGTAATTGACTGAAACAGGACATTGATATTTTCGCAGAATGGACAGACTGTCAGGATGATAGTAATTGACTGAAACAGGACATTGATAGTTTAGCAGAATGGACAGACAGTCAGGATGATAGTAATTGACTGAAACAGGACATTGATAGTTTTGCAGAATGGACAGACAGTCAGGATGATAGTAATTGACTGAAACAGGACATTGATAGTTTAGCAGAATGGACAGACAGTCAGGATGATAGTAATTGACTGAAACAGGACATGGATAGTTTAGCAGAATGGACAGACAGTCAGGATCATAGTCATTGACTGAAACAGGACATTGATAGTTTAGCAGAATGGACAGACAGTCAGGATGATAGTAATTGACTGAAACAGGACATTGATAGTTTAGCAGAATGGATAGACAGTCAGGATGACAGTAATTGACTGAAACAGGACATTGATATTTTAGCAGAATGGACAGACAGTCAGGATGATAGTAATTGACTGAAACAGGACATTGATAGTTTAGCAGAATGGACAGACAGTCAGGATGATAGTAATTGACTGAAACTGGACATGGATGGTTTAGCAGAATGGACAGAGAGTCAGGATGATAGTAATTTACTGAAACAGGTCATTGATAGTTTAGCAGAATGGACAGACAGTCAGGATGATAGTAATTGACTGAAACAGGACATTGATAGTTTAGCAGAATGGACAGACAGTCAGGATGATAGTAATTGACTGAAACAGGACATGGATAGTTTAGCAGAATGGACAGACAGTCAGGATGATAGTAATTGACTGAAACAGGACATTGATAGTATAGCAGAATGGACAGACAGTCAGGATGATAGTAATTGACTGAAACAGGACATGGATAGTTTAGCAGAATGGACAGAGAGTCAGGATGATAGTAATTGACTGAAACAGGACATTGATAGTTTAGCAGAATGGACAGACAGTCAGGATGATAGTAATTGACTGAAACAGGACATTGATAGTTTAGCAGAATGGACAGACAGTCAGGATGATAGTAATTGACTGAAACAGGACATTGATAGTTCAGCAGAATGGACAGACAGTCAGGATGATAGTAATTGACTGAAACAGGAAATTGATAGTTCAGCAGAATGGACAGACAGTCAGGATGATAGTAATTGACTGAAACAGGACATGGATAGTTTAGCAGAATGGACAGACAGTCAGGATGATAGTAATTGACTGAAAGAGGACATTGATAGTTTAGCAGAATGGACAGACAGTCAGGATGATCGTAATTGACTGAAACAGGACATGGATAGTTTAGCAGAATGGACAGACAGTCAGGATGATAGTAATTGACTGAAACAGGACATGGATAGTTTAGCAGAATGGACAGACAGTCAAGATGATAGTAATTGACTGAAACAGGAAATGGATAGTTTAGCAGAATAGATAGACAGTCAGGATGATAGTAATTGACTGAAACAGGACATTGATAGTTTAGCAGAATGGACAGACAGTCAGGATGATAGTAATTGACTGAAACAGGACATTGATAGTTTAGCAGAATGGACAGACAGTCAGGATGATAGTAATTGACTGAAACAGGACATTGATAGTTTAGAAGAATGGACAGACAGTCAGGATGATAGTAATTGACTGAAAAAGGACATTGATAGTTTAGCAAAATGGACAGACAGTCAGGATGATAGTAATTGACTGAAACAGGACATGGATAGTTTAGCAGAATGGACAGACAGTCAGGATGATAGTAATTGACTGAAACAGGACATGGATAGGTTAGCAGAATGGATAGACAGTCAGGATGATAGTAATTGACTGAAACAGGACATGGATAGTTTAGCAGAATGGACAGAGAGTCAGGATGATAGTAATTGACAGAAACAGGACATTGATAGTTTCGCAGAATGGACAGACAGTCAGCATGATAGTAATTGACTGAAACAGGACATTGATATTTTAGCAGAATGGACAGACAGTCAGGATGATAGTAATTGACAGAAACAGGACATGGATTGTTTAGCAGAATGGACAGACAGTCAGGATGATAGTAATTGACTGAAACAGGACATGGATAGTTTAGCAGAATGGAAAACAGTCAGGATGATAGTCATTGACTGAATGAGGACATTGATAGTTCAGCAGAATGGACAGTCAGGATGATAGTAATTGACTGAAACAGGACATTGATAGTTTAGCAGAATGGACAGACAGTCTGGATGATAGTAATTGACTGAAACAGGACATGGATAGTTTAGCAGAATGGACAGACAGTCAGGATGATAGTAATTGACTGAAACAGGACATTGATAGTTCAGCAGAATGGACAGACAGTCAGGATGATAGTAATTGACTGAAACAGGACATGGATAGTTTAGCAGAATGGACAGACAGTCAGGATGATAGTAATTGACTGAAACAGGACATGGATATTTTAGCAGAATGGACAGACAGTCAGGATGATAGTAATTGACTGAAAGAGGACATTGATAGATTAGCTGAATGGACAGACAGTCAGGATGATAGTAATTGACTGAAACAGGACATGGATATTTTAGCAGAATGGACAGACAGTCAGGATGATAGTAATTGACTGAAACAGGACATGGATAGTTTAGCAGAATGGACAGACAGTCAGGATGATAGTAACTGACTGAAACAGGACATGGATAGTTTAGCAGAATTGACAGACAGTCAGGATGATAGTAATTGACTGAAACAGGACATTGATAGTTTAGCAGAATGGACAGACAGTCAGGATGATAGTAATTGACTGAAACAGGACATTGATAGTTTAGCAGAATGGACAGACAGTCAGGATGATAGTAATTGACTGAAACAGGACATGGATAGTATAGCAGAATGGAGAGACAGTCAGGATGATAGTAATTGACTGAAACAGGACATTGATAGTTTAGCAGAATGGACAGACAGTCAGGATGATAGTAATTGACTGAAACAGGACATTGATAGTTTTGCAGAATGGACAGACAGTCAGGATGATAGTAATTGACTGAAACAGGACATGGATAGTATAGCAGAATGGACAGACAGTCAGGATGATAGTAATTGACTGAAACAGGACATTGATAGTTTAGCAGAATGGACAGACAGTCAGGGTGATAGTAATTGACTGAAACAGGACATGGATTGTTTAGCAGAATGGACAGACAGTCAGGATGATAGTAATTGACTGAAACAGGACATGATAGTTTAGCAGAATGGACAGACAGTCAGGATGATAGTAATTGACTGAAACAGGACATGGATAGTTGAGCAGAATGGATAGACAGTCAGGATGATAGTAATTGACTGAAACAGGACATTGATAATTTAGCAGAATGGACAGAGAGTCAGGATGATAGTAATTGACTGAAACAGGACATGGATAGTTTAGCAGAATGGATAGACAGTCAGGATGATAGTAATTGACTGAAACAGGACATTGATAGTTTAGCAGAATGGACAGATCGTCAGGATGATAGTAATTGACTGAAACAGGACATTGATAGTTTAGCAGAATGGACAGACAGTCTGGATGATAGTAATTGACTGAAACAGGACATGGATAGTTTAGCAGAATGGACAGACATTCAGGATGATAGTAATTGACTGAAACAGGACATTGATTATTTAGCAGAATGGACAGAGAGTCAGGATGATAGTAATTGACTGAAACAGGACATTGATAGTTTAGCAGAATGGACAGACAGTCAGGATGATAGTAATTGACTGAAACAGGACATGGATAGTTTAGCAGAATGGATAGACAGTCAGGATGATAGTAATTGACTGAAACAGGACATTGATAGTTTAGCAGAATGGACAGAGAGTCAGGATGATAGTAATTGACTGAAACAGGACATGGATTGTTTAGCAGAGTGGACAGACAGTCAGGATGATAGTAATTGACTGAAACAGGACATTGATAGTTTAGCAGAATGGACAGATAGTCAGGATGATAGTAATTGACTGAAACAGGACATTGATAGTTTAGCAGAATGGACAGTCAGTCTGGATGATAGTAATTGACTGAAACAGGACATGGATAGTTTAGCAGAATGGACAGACATTCGGGATGATAGTAATTGACTGAAACAGGACATGGATAGTTTAGCAGAATGGACAGACAGTCAGGATGATAGTAATTGACTGAAACAGGACATGGATAGTTTAGCAGAATGGATAGACAGTCAGGATGATAGTAATTGACTGAAACAGGACATTGATAGTTTAGCAGAATGGACAATCAGTCTGGATGATAGTAATTGACTGAAACAGGACATGGATAGTTTAGCAGAATGGACAGACATTCGGGATGATAGTAATTGACTGAAACAGGACATGGATAGTTTAGCAGAATGGACAGACAGTCAGGATGATAGTAATTGACTGAAACAGGACATGGATAGTTTAGCAGAATGGATAGACAGTCAGGATGATAGTAATTGACTGAAACAGGACATTGATAGTTTAGCAGAATGGACAGATAGTCAGGATGATAGTAATTGAATGAAACAGGACATTGATAGTTTAGCAGAATGGACAGACAGTCTGGATGATAGTAATTGACTGAAACAGGACATGGATAGTTTAGCAGAATGGACAGACATTCAGGATGATAGTAATTGACTGAAACAGGACATTGATAGTTTAGCAGAATGGACAGACATTCAGGATGATAGTAATTGACTGAAACAGGACATGGATAGTTTAGCAGAATGGACAGAGAGTCAGGATGATAGTAATTGACTGAAACAGGACATGGATAGTTTAGCAGAATGGATAGACAGTCAGGATGATAGTAATTGACTGAAACAGGACATTGATAGTTTAGCAGAATGGACAGATAGTCAGGATGATAGTAATTGACTGAAACAGGACATTGATAGTTTAGCAGAATGGACAGACAGTCTGGATGATAGTAATTGACTGAAACAGGAAATGGATAGTTTAGCAGAATGGACAGACAGTCTGGATGATAGTAATTGACTGAAACTGGACATGGATAGTTTAGCAGAATGGACAGACAGTCAGGATGATAGTAATTGACTGAAACAGGACATGGATAGTTTAGCAGAATGGACAGACAGTCAGGATGATAGTACTTGACTGAAATAGGACATTGATAGTTTAGCAGAATGGACAGACAGTCAGGATGATAGTAATTGACTGAAACAGGACATGGATAGTTTAGCAGAATGGACAGACAGTCAGGATGATAGTAATTGACTGAAACAGGACACTGATAGTTTAGCAGAATGGACAGACAGTCAGGATGATAGTAAATAACTGAAACAGGACATTGATAATTCGAATGGACAGAGGATCAGGATGATAGTAATTGACTGAAACAGGACATAGATAATTAGAATGGACAGAGGATCAGGATGATAGTAATTGACTGAAACAGGACATAGATAATTTGAATAGACAGAGGATCAGGATGATAGTAATTTACAGAAACACGAAATAGTTAATTAGAATGGACAGAGGATCAGGATGATAGTAATTGACTGAAACAGGACATAGATAATTTGAATAGACAGAGGATCAGGATGATAGTAATTGACAGAAATACGACATAGTTAATTAGAATGGACAGAGGATCAGGATGATAGTAATTGACTGAAACAGGACATGGATAGTTTAGCAGAATGGACAGACAGTCAGGATGATAGTAATTGACTGAAACAGGACATAGATAGTTTAGCAGAATGGACAGACAGTCAGGATGATAGTAATTGACTGAAACAGGACATTGATAATTTAGCAGAATGGACAGACAGTCAGGATGATAGTAATTGACTGAAACAGGACATTGATAGTTTAGCAGAATGGACAGACAGTCAGGATGATAGTAAATGACTGAAACAGGACATGGATGGTTTAGCAGAATGGACAGACAGTCAGGATGATAGTAATTGACTGAAACAGGACATGGATAGTTTAGCAGAATGGACAGACAGTCAGGATGATAGTAAATGACTGAAACAGGACATGGATAGTTTAGCAGAATGGACAGACAGTCAGGATGATAGTAACTGACTGAAACTGGACATGGATAGTTTAGCAGAATGGATAGACAGTCAGGATGATAGTAACTGACTGAAACAGGACATTGATAGGTTAGCAGAATGGACAGACAGTCAGGATGATAGTAACTGACTGAAACTGGACATGGAAAGTTTAGCAGAATGGACAGACAGTCAGGATGATAGTAACTGACTGAAACAGGACATGGATAATTTAGTAGAATGGACAGACAGTCAGGATGATAGTAATTGACTGAAACAGGACATGGATAGTTTAGCAGAATGGACAGACAGTCAGGATGATAGTAATTGATTGTAACAGGACATGGATAGTTTAGCAGAATGGATAGACAGTCAGGATGATAGTAATTGACTGAAACAGGATATGGATAGTTTAGCAGAATGGACAGACAGTCAGGATGATAGTAAATGACTGAAACAGGACATGGATAGTTTAGCAGAATGGACAGACAGTCAGGATGATAGTAATTGATTGTAACAGGACATGGATAGTTTAGCAGAATGGATAGACAGTCAGGATGATAGTAATTGACTGAAACAGGATATGGATAGTTTAGCAGAATGGACAGACAGTCAGGATGATAGTAAATGACTGAAACAGGACATTGATAGTTTAGCAGAATGAACAGACAGTCAGGATGATAGTAATTGACTGAAACAGGACATGGAAAGTTTAGCAGAATGGGCAGAGGATCAGGATGATAGTAATTGACTGAAACAGGACATGGATAGTTTAGCAGAATGGACAGACAGACAGGATGATAGTAAATAACTGAAACAGGACATTGATAATTAGAATGGACAGAGGATCAGGATGATAGTAATTGACTGAAACAGGACATCGATATTTAGAATGGACAGAGGATCAGGATGATAGTAATTGACTGAAACAGGACATAGATAATTAGAATGGACAGAGGATCAGGATGATAGTAATTGACTGAAACAGGACATAGATAATTTGAATAGACAGAGGATCAGGATGATAGTAATTGACTGAAACAGGACATAGCTAATTAGAATGGACAGAGGACCAGGATGAAAGTAATTGACTGAAACAGGACATGGATAGTTTAGCAGAATGGATGGACAGTCAGGATCATAGTAATTGACTGAAGCAGGACATTGATAGTTTAGCAGAATGGACGGACAGTCGGAATGATAGTAATTGACTGAAACAGGACATTGATAGTTTAGCAGAATGGACAGACAGTCTGGATGATAGTAATTGACTGAAACAGGACATGGATAGTTTAGCAGAATGGACAGACAGTCAGGATGATAGTAATTGACTGAAACAGGACATGGATCGTTTAGCAGAATGGACAGACAGTCAGGATGATAGTAATTGACTGAAACAGGACATGGATAATTTAGCAGAATGGACAGACAGTCAGGATGATAGTAATTGACTGAAACAGGACATGGATAGTTTAGCAGAATGGACAGACAGTCAGGATGATAGTAATTGACTGAAACAGGACATGGATAGTTTAGCAGAATGGACAGAGAGTCAGGATGATAGTAATTGACTGAAACAGGACATTGATAGTTTAGCAGAATGGACAGACAGTCAGGATGATAGTAATTGGCTGAAACATGACATGGATAGTATAGCAGAGTGGACAGACAGTCAGGATGATAGTAATTGACTGAAACAGGACATTGATAGTTTAGAAGAATGGACAGACAGTCAGGATGATAGTAATTGACTGAAACAGGACATTGATAGTTTAGCAGAATGGACAGACAGTCAGGATGATACTAATTGACTGAAACAGGACATGGATAGTTTAGCAGAATGGACAGACAGTCAGGATGATAGTAATTGACTGAAACAGGACATGGATAGTTTAGCAGAATGGACAGACAGTCAGGATGATAGTAATTGACTGAAACAGGACATGGATAGTTTAGCAGACTGGATAGACAGTCAGCATGATAGTAATTGACTGAAACAGGACATTGATAGTTTAGCAGAATGGACAGACAGTCAGGATGATAGTAATTGACTGAAACAGGACATGGATAGTTTAGCAGAATGGACAGAGAGTCAGGATGATAGTAATTGACTGAAACAGGACATTGATAGTTTAGCAGAATGGACAGACAGTCAGGATGATAGTAATTGACTGAAACAGGACATGGATCGTTTAGCAGAATGGACAGACAGTCAGGATGATAGTAATTGACTGAAACAGGACATTGATAGTTTAGCAGAATGGACAGACAGTCAGGATGATAGTAATTGACTGAAACAGGACATGGATCGTTTAGCAGAATGGACAGACAGTCAGGATGATAGTAATTGACTGAAACAGGACATGGATAGTTTAGCAGAATGGATAGACAGTCAGGATGATAGTAATTGACTGAAACAGGACATTGATAGTTTAGCAGAATGGACAGACAGTCAGGATGTTAGTAATTGACTGAAACAGGACATTGATAATTTAGCAGAATGGACAGAGAGTCAGGATGATAGTAATTGACTGAAATAGGACATTGATAGTTTAGCAGAATGGACAGACAGTCAGGATGATAGTAATTGACTGAAACAGGACATGGATAGTTTAGGAGAATGGACAGACAGTCAGGATGATAGTAATTGAATGAAACAGGACATGGATAGTTTAGCAGAATGGACAGACAGTCAGGATGATAGTAAATGACTGAAACAGGACATGGATAGTTTAGCAGAATGGACAGAGAGTCAGGATGATAGTAATTGACTGAAACAGGACAGATAGTTTAGCAGAATGGACAGACAGTCAGGATGATAGTAATTGACTGAAACAGGACATTGATAGTTTAGCAGAATGGACAGACAGTCTGGATGATAGTAATTGACTGAAACAGGACATTGATAGTTTAGCAGAATGGACAGACAGTCAGGATGATAGTAATTGACTGAAACAGGACATGGATAGTTTAGCAGAATGGACAGACAGTCAGGATGATAGTAATTGACTGAAACAGGACATGGATAGTTTAGCAGAATGGAGAGACAGTCAGGATGATAGTAATTGACTGAAACAGGACATAGATAGTTTAGCAGAATGGACAGACAGTCAGGATGATCGTAATTGACTGAAACAGGACATGGATAGTTTAGCAGAATGGACAGACAGTCAGGATGATCGTAATTGACTGAAACAGGACATTGATAGTTTAGCAGAATGGACAGACAGTCAGGATGATAGTAATTGACTGAAACAGGACATTGATAGTTTAGCAGAATGGACAGACAGTCAGCATGATAGTAATTGACTGAAACAGGACATTGATAGTTTAGCAGAATGGACAGACAGTCAGGATGATAGTAATTGACTGAAACAGGACATTGATAATTTAGCAGAATGGACAGAGTCAGGATGATAGTAATTGCATGAAACAGGACATTGATAGTTTAGCAGAATGGACAGACAGTCAGGATGATAGTAATTGACTGAAACAGGACATAGATAGGTTAGCAGAATGGACAGACAGTCAGGATGATAGTAATTGACTGAAGCAGGACATTGATAGTTTAGCAGAATGGACAGACAGTCTGGATGATAGTAATTGACTGAAACAGGACATGGATAGTTTAGCAGAATGGACAGACAGTCAGGATGATAGTAATTGACTAAAACAGGACATGGATAGTTTAGCAGAATGGACAGATAGTCAGGATGATAGTAATTGACTGAAACAGGACATTGATAAATTAGCAGAATGGACAGACAGTCAGGATGATAGTAATTGACTGAAACAGGACAATGATCGGTTAGCAGAATGGACAGACAGTCAGGATGATAGTAATTGTCTGAAACAGGACATGGATAGTTTAGCAGAATGGACAGACAGTCAGGATGATAGTAATTGACTGAAACAGGACATGGATAGTTTAGCAGAATGGACAGAGAGTCAGGATGATAGTAATTGACTGAAACAGTACATTGATAGGTTAGCAGAATGGACAGACAGTCAGGATGATAGTAATTGACTGAAACAGTACATTGATAGGTTAGCAGAATGGACAGACAGTCAGGATGATAGTAATTGACTGAAACAGGACATTGATAGTTTAGCAGAATGGATAGACAGTCAGGATGATAGTAATTGACTAAAACAGGACATTGATAGTTTAGCAGAATGGATAGACAGTCAGGATGATAGTAATTGACTGAAACAGGACATGGATAGTTTAGCAGAATGGACAGACAGTCAGGATGATAGTAATTGACTGAAACAGGACATTGATAGTTTAGCAGAATGGACAGACAGTCAGGATGATATTAATTGACTGAAACTGGACATTGATAGTTTAGCAGAATGGATAGACAGTCAGGATGATAGTAATTGAATGAAACAGGACATTGGTCGGTTAGCAGAATGGACAGACAGTCAGGATGATAGTAATTGACTGAAACAGGACATGGATAGTTTAGCAGAATGGACAGACAGTCAGGATGATAGTAAGTGACTGAAGCAGGACATTGATAGTTTAGCAGAATGGATAGACAGTCAGGATGATAGTAAATGACTAAAACAGGACATTGATAGGTTAGCAGAATGGACAGACAGTCAGGATGATAGTAATTGACTGAAACAGGACATAGATAGGTTAGCAGAATGGACAGACAGTCAGGATGATAGTAATTGACTGAAGCAGGACATTGATAGTTTAGCAGAATGGACAGACAGTCAGGATGATAGTAATTGACTGAAACAGGACATGGATAGTTTAGCAGAATGGACAGACAGTCAGGATGATAGTAATTGACTGAAACAGGACATGGATAGTTTAGCAGAATGGACAGATAGTCAGGATGATAGTAATTGACTGAAACAGGACATTGATAAATTAGCAGAATGGACAGACAGTCAGAATGATAGTAATTGACTGAAACAGGACATGGATAGTTTAGCAGAATGGACAGACAGTCAGGATGATAGTAATTGACTGAAACAGGACATAGATAGTTTAGCAGAATGGATAGACAGTCAGGATGATAGTAATTGACTGAAACAGTACATTGATCGGTTCGCAGAATGGACAGACAGTCAGGATGATAGTAATTGACTGAAACAGGACATGGATAGTTTAGCAGAATGGACAGACAGTCAGGATGATCGTAATTGACTAAAACAGGACATTGATAGTTTAGCAGAATGGACAGACAGTCAGGATGATAGTAATTGACTGAAACAGGACATGGATAGTTTAGCAGAATGGACAGACAGTCAGGATGATAGTAATTGACTGAAACAGGACATGGATAGTTTAGCAGAATGGACAGACAGTCAGGATGATATTAATTGACTGAAACAGGACATTGATAGTTTATCAGAATGGACAGACAGTCAGGATGATAGTAATTGACTGAAACAGGACATGGATAGTTTAGGAGAATGGACAGACAGTCAGGATGATAGTAATTGAATGAAACAGGACATGGATAGTTTAGCAGAATGGACAGACAGTCAGGATGATAGTAAATGACTGAAACAGGACATGGATAGTTTAGCAGAATGGACAGAGAGTCAGGATGATAGTAATTGACTGAAACAGGACAGATAGTTTAGCAGAATGGACAGACAGTCAGGATGATAGTAATTGACTGAAACAGGACATTGATAGTTTAGCAGAATGGACAGACAGTCTGGATGATAGTAATTGACTGAAACAGGACATTGATAGTTTAGCAGAATGGACAGACAGTCAGGATGATAGTAATTGACTGAAACAGGACATGGATAGTTTAGCAGAATGGACAGACAGTCAGGATGATAGTAATTGACTGAAACAGGACATGGATAGTTTAGCAGAATGGAGAGACAGTCAGGATGATAGTAATTGACTGAAACAGGACATAGATAGTTTAGCAGAATGGACAGACAGTCAGGATGATCGTAATTGACTGAAACAGGACATGGATAGTTTAGCAGAATGGACAGACAGTCAGGATGATCGTAATTGACTGAAACAGGACATTGATAGTTTAGCAGAATGGACAGACAGTCAGGATGATAGTAATTGACTGAAACAGGACATTGATAGTTTAGCAGAATGGACAGACAGTCAGCATGATAGTAATTGACTGAAACAGGACATTGATAGTTTAGCAGAATGGACAGACAGTCAGGATGATAGTAATTGACTGAAACAGGACATTGATAATTTAGCAGAATGGACAGAGTCAGGATGATAGTAATTGCATGAAACAGGACATTGATAGTTTAGCAGAATGGACAGACAGTCAGGATGATAGTAATTGACTGAAACAGGACATAGATAGGTTAGCAGAATGGACAGACAGTCAGGATGATAGTAATTGACTGAAGCAGGACATTGATAGTTTAGCAGAATGGACAGACAGTCTGGATGATAGTAATTGACTGAAACAGGACATGGATAGTTTAGCAGAATGGACAGACAGTCAGGATGATAGTAATTGACTAAAACAGGACATGGATAGTTTAGCAGAATGGACAGATAGTCAGGATGATAGTAATTGACTGAAACAGGACATTGATAAATTAGCAGAATGGACAGACAGTCAGGATGATAGTAATTGACTGAAACAGGACAATGATCGGTTAGCAGAATGGACAGACAGTCAGGATGATAGTAATTGTCTGAAACAGGACATGGATAGTTTAGCAGAATGGACAGACAGTCAGGATGATAGTAATTGACTGAAACAGGACATGGATAGTTTAGCAGAATGGACAGAGAGTCAGGATGATAGTAATTGACTGAAACAGTACATTGATAGGTTAGCAGAATGGACAGACAGTCAGGATGATAGTAATTGACTGAAACAGTACATTGATAGGTTAGCAGAATGGACAGACAGTCAGGATGATAGTAATTGACTGAAACAGGACATTGATAGTTTAGCAGAATGGATAGACAGTCAGGATGATAGTAATTGACTAAAACAGGACATTGATAGTTTAGCAGAATGGATAGACAGTCAGGATGATAGTAATTGACTGAAACAGGACATGGATAGTTTAGCAGAATGGACAGACAGTCAGGATGATAGTAATTGACTGAAACAGGACATTGATAGTTTAGCAGAATGGACAGACAGTCAGGATGATATTAATTGACTGAAACTGGACATTGATAGTTTAGCAGAATGGATAGACAGTCAGGATGATAGTAATTGACTGAAACAGGACATTGGTCGGTTAGCAGAATGGACAGACAGTCAGGATGATAGTAATTGACTGAAACAGGACATGGATAGTTTAGCAGAATGGACAGACAGTCAGGATGATAGTAAGTGACTGAAGCAGGACATTGATAGTTTAGCAGAATGGATAGACAGTCAGGATGATAGTAAATGACTAAAACAGGACATTGATAGGTTAGCAGAATGGACAGACAGTCAGGATGATAGTAATTGACTGAAACAGGACATAGATAGGTTAGCAGAATGGACAGACAGTCAGGATGATAGTAATTGACTGAAGCAGGACATTGATAGTTTAGCAGAATGGACAGACAGTCAGGATGATAGTAATTGACTGAAACAGGACATGGATAGTTTAGCAGAATGGACAGACAGTCAGGATGATAGTAATTGACTGAAACAGGACATGGATAGTTTAGCAGAATGGACAGATAGTCAGGATGATAGTAATTGACTGAAACAGGACATTGATAAATTAGCAGAATGGACAGACAGTCAGAATGATAGTAATTGACTGAAACAGGACATGGATAGTTTAGCAGAATGGACAGACAGTCAGGATGATAGTAATTGACTGAAACAGGACATAGATAGTTTAGCAGAATGGATAGACAGTCAGGATGATAGTAATTGACTGAAACAGTACATTGATCGGTTCGCAGAATGGACAGACAGTCAGGATGATAGTAATTGACTGAAACAGGACATGGATAGTTTAGCAGAATGGACAGACAGTCAGGATGATCGTAATTGACTAAAACAGGACATTGATAGTTTAGCAGAATGGACAGACAGTCAGGATGATAGTAATTGACTGAAACAGGACATGGATAGTTTAGCAGAATGGACAGACAGTCAGGATGATAGTAATTGACTGAAACAGGACATGGATAGTTTAGCAGAATGGACAGACAGTCAGGATGATATTAATTGACTGAAACAGGACATTGATAGTTTATCAGAATGGACAGACAGTCAGGATGATAGTAATTGACTGAAACAGGACATGGATAGTTTAGCAGAATGGACAGAGAGTCAGGATGATAGTAATTGACTGAAACAGGACATGGATAGTTTAGCAGAATGGATAGAAAGTCAGGATGATAGTAATTGACTGAAACAGTACATTGATAGGTTAGCAGAATGGACAGACAGTCAGGATGATAGTAATTGACTGAAACAGTACATTGATAGGTTAGCAGAATGGACAGACAGTCAGGATGATAGTAATTGACTGAAACAGGACATTGATAGTTAAGCAGAATGGACAGAGAGTCAGGATGATAGTAATTGACTGAAACAGGACATAGATAGTTTAGCAGAATGGACAGACCGTCAGGATGATAGTAATTGACTGAAACAGGACATTGATAGTTTAGCAGAATGGACAGACAGTCTGGATGATAGTAATTGACTGAAACAGGACATTGATAGTTTAGCAGAATGGACAGACAGTCAGGATGATAGTAATTGACTGAAACAGGACATGGATAGTTTAGCAGAATGGACAGACAGTCAGGATGATAGTAATTGACTGAAACAGGACATGGATAGTTTAGCAGAATGGAGAGACAGTCAGGATGATAGTAATTGACTGAAACAGGACATAGATAGTTTAGCAGAATGGACAGACAGTCAGGATGATCGTAATTGACTGAAACAGGACATGGAAAGTTTAGCAGAATGGACAGACAGTCAGGATGATCGTAATTGACTGAAACAGGACATTGATAGTTTAGCAGAATGGACAGACAGTCAGGATGATAGTAATTGACTGAAACAGGACATTGATAGTTTAGCAGAATGGACAGACAGTCAGCAAGATAGTAATTGACTGAAACAGGACATTGATAGTTTAGCAGAATGGACAGACAGTCAGGATGATAGTAATTGACTGAAACAGGACATTGATAATTTAGCAGAATGGACAGAGTCAGGATGATAGTAATTGCATGAAACAGGACATTGATAGTTTAGCAGAATGGACAGACAGTCAGGATGATAGTAATTGACTGAAACAGGACATAGATAGGTTAGCAGAATGGACAGACAGTCAGGATGATAGTAATTGACTGAAGCAGGACATTGATAGTTTAGCAGAATGGACAGACAGTCTGGATGATAGTAATTGACTGAAACAGGACATGGATAGTTTAGCAGAATGGACAGACAGTCAGGATGATATTAATTGACTGAAACAGGACAATGATCGGTTAGCAGAATGGACAGACAGTCAGGATGATAGTAATTGTCTGAAACAGGACATGGATAGTTTAGCAGAATGGACAGACAGTCAGGATGATAGTAATTGACTGAAACAGGACATGGATAGTTTAGCAGAATGGACAGAGAGTCAGGATGATAGTAATTGACTGAAACAGTACATTGATAGGTTAGCAGAATGGACAGACAGTCAGGATGATAGTAATTGACTGAAACAGTACATTGATAGGTTAGCAGAATGGACAGACAGTCAGGATGATAGTAATTGACTGAAACAGGACATTGATAGTTTAGCAGAATGGATAGACAGTCAGGATGATAGTAATTGACTAAAACAGGACATTGATAGTTTAGCAGAATGGATAGACAGTCAGGATGATAGTAATTGACTGAAACAGGACATGGATAGTTTAGCAGAATGGACAGACAGTCAGGATGATAGTAATTGACTGAAACAGGACATTGATAGTTTAGCAGAATGGACAGACAGTCAGGATGATATTAATTGACTGAAACTGGACATTGATAGTTTAGCAGAATGGATAGACAGTCAGGATGATAGTAATTGACTGAAACAGGACATTGGTCGGTTAGCAGAATGGACAGACAGTCAGGATGATAGTAATTGACTGAAACAGGACATGGATAGTTTAGCAGAATGGACAGACAGTCAGGATGATAGTAAGTGACTGAAGCAGGACATTGATAGTTTAGCAGAATGGATAGACAGTCAGGATGATAGTAAATGACTAAAACAGGACATTGATAGGTTAGCAGAATGGACAGACAGTCAGGATGATAGTAATTGACTGAAACAGGACATAGATAGGTTAGCAGAATGGACAGACAGTCAGGATGATAGTAATTGACTGAAGCAGGACATTGATAGTTTAGCAGAATGGACAGACAGTCAGGATGATAGTAATTGACTGAAACAGGACATGGATAGTTTAGCAGAATGGACAGACAGTCAGGATGATAGTAATTGACTGAAACAGGACATGGATAGTTTAGCAGAATGGACAGATAGTCAGGATGATAGTAATTGACTGAAACAGGACATTGATAAATTAGCAGAATGGACAGACAGTCAGAATGATAGTAATTGACTGAAACAGGACATGGATAGTTTAGCAGAATGGACAGACAGTCAGGATGATAGTAATTGACTGAAACAGGACATAGATAGTTTAGCAGAATGGACAGACAGTCAGGATGATAGTAATTGACTGAAACAGGACATGGATAGTTTAGCAGAATGGACAGACAGTCAGGATGATATTAATTGACTGAAACAGGACATTGATAGTTTATCAGAATGGACAGACAGTCAGGATGATAGTAATTGACTGAAACAGGACATGGATAGTTTAGCAGAATGGACAGAGAGTCAGGATGATAGTAATTGACTGAAACAGGACATGGATAGTTTAGCAGAATGGATAGAAAGTCAGGATGATAGTAATTGACTGAAACAGTACATTGATAGGTTAGCAGAATGGACAGACAGTCAGGATGATAGTAATTGACTGAAACAGTACATTGATAGGTTAGCAGAATGGACAGACAGTCAGGATGATAGTAATTGACTGAAACAGGACATTGATAGTTAAGCAGAATGGACAGACAGTCAGGATGATAGTAATTGACTAAAACAGGACATTGATAGTTTAGCAGAATGGATAGGCAGTCAGGATGATATTAATTGACTGAAACAGGACATTGATAGTTTAGCAGAATGGACAGACAGTCAGGATGATAGTAATTGACTGAAACAGGACATTGATAAATTAGCAGAATGGACAGACAGTCAGGATGATAGTAATTGACTGAAACAGGACATTGATAGTTTAGCAGAATGGACAGACAGTCAGGATGATATTAATTGACTGAAACTGGACATGGATAGTTTCTCAGAATGGATAGACAGTCAGGATGATAGTAATTGACTGAAACAGTACATTGATCGGTTAGCAGAATGGACAGACAGTCAGGATGATAGTAATTGACAGAAACAGGACATTGATAGATTAGCAGAATGGATAGACAGTCAGGATGATAGTAAATGACTAAAACAGGACATTGATAGGTTAGCAGAATGGATAGACAGTCAGGATGATATTAATTGACTGAAACAGGACATTGATAGTTTAGCAGAATGGACAGACAGTCAGGATGATAGTAATTGACTGAAACAGTACATTGATTGGTTAGCAGAATGGACAGACAGTCAGGATGATAGTAATTGACTGAAACAGGACATGGATAGTTTAGCAGAATGGACAGACAGTCAGGATGATAGTAATTGACTGAAACAGGACATTGATAGTTTAGCAGAATGCATAGACTGTCAGGATGATAGTAATTGACTGAAACAGGACATTGATAGTTTAGCAGAATGGACAGAGAATCAGGATGATAGTAATTGACTGAAACAGGACATTGATAGTTTAGCAGAATGGACAGACAGTCAGGATGATAGTAATTGACTGAAACAGGACATTGATAGTTTAGCAGAATGGACAGACAGTCAGGATGATAGTAATTGACTGAAACAGGACATTGATAAATTAGCAGAATGGACAGATAGTCAGGATGATAGTAATTGACGGAAACAGGACATTGATAGTATAGCAGAATGGACAGACAGTCAGGATGATAGTAATTGACTGAAACAGGACATTGATAGTTTAGCAGAATGGACAGACAGTCAGGATGATAGTAATTGACTGAAACAGGACATGGATAGTTTAGCAGAATGAACATACAGTCAGGATGATCGTAATTGACTGAAACAGGACATTGATAGTTTAGCAGAATGGACAGACAGTCAGGATGATAGTAATTGACTGAAACAGGACATTGATAGTTTAGCAGAATGGACAGACAGTCAGGATGATAGTAATTGACTGAAACAGGACATGGATCGTTTAGCAGAATGGACAGACAGTCAGGATGATAGTAATTGACTGAAACAGGACATTGATAGTTTAGCAGAATGGACAGACAGTCAGGATGATAGTAATTGACTGAAACAGGACATGGATCGTTTAGCAGAATGGACAGACAGTCAGGATGATAGTAATTGACTGAAACAGGACATTGATAGTTTAGCAGAATGGACAGAGAGTCAGGATGTTAGTAATTGACTGAAACTGGACATGGATAGTTTAGCAGAATGGACAGACAGTCAGGATGATAGTAATTGACTGAAACAGGACATTGATAATTTAGCAGAATGGACAGAGAGTCAGGATGATAGTAATTGACTGAAATAGGACATTGATAGTTTAGCAGAATGGACAGGCAGTCAGGATGATAGTAATTGACTGAAACAGGACATGGATAGTTTAGGAGAATGGACAGACAGTCAGGATGATAGTAATTGAATGAAACAGGACATGGATAGTTTAGCAGAATGGACAGACAGTCAGGATGATAGTAAATGACTGAAACAGGACATGGATAGTTTAGCAGAATGGACAGAGAGTCAGGATGATAGTAATTGACTGAAACAGGACATAGATAGTTTAGCAGAATGGACAGACAGTCAGGATGATAGTAATTGACTGAAACAGGACATTGATAGTTTAGCAGAATGGACAGACAGTCTGGATGATAGTAATTGACTGAAACAGGACATGGATAGTTTAGCAGAATGGACAGACAGTCAGGATGATAGTAATTGACTGAAACAGGACATTGATAATTTAGCAGAATGGACAGAGTCAGGATGATAGTAATTGCATGAAACAGGACATTGATAGTTTAGCAGAATGGACAGACAGTCAGGATGATAGTAATTGACTGAAACAGGACATAGATAATTTAGCAGAATGGACAGAGTCAGGATGATAGTAATTGCATGAAACAGGACATTGATAGTTTAGCAGAATGGACAGACAGTCAGGATGATAGTAATTGACTGAAACAGGACATAGATAGGTTAGCAGAATGGACAGACAGTCAGGATGATAGTAATTGACTGAAGCAGGACATTGATAGTTTAGCAGAATGGACAGACAGTCTGGATGATAGTAATTGACTGAAACAGGACATGGATAGTTTAGCAGAATGGACAGACAGTCAGGATGATAGTAATTGACTGAAACAGGACATGGATAGTTTAGCAGAATGGACAGATAGTCAGGATGATAGTAATTGACTGAAACAGGACATTGATAAATTAGCAGAGTGGACAGACAGTCAGGATGATAGTAATTGACTGAAACAGGACATGGATAGTTTAGCAGAATGGACAGACAGTCAGGATGATAGTAATTGACTGAAACAGGACATGGATAGTTTAGCAGAATGGACAGATAGTCAGGATGATAGTAATTGACTGAAATAGGACATTGATAAATTAGCAGAATGGACAGACAGTCAGGATGATATTAATTGACTGAAACAGGACAATGATCGGTTAGCAGAATGGACAGACAGTCAGGATGATAGTAATTGTCTGAAACAGGACATGGATAGTTTAGCAGAATGGACAGACAGTCAGGATGATAGTAATTGACTGAAACAGGACATGGATAGTTCAGCAGAATGGACAGAGAGTCAGGATGATAGTAATTGACTGAAACAGTACATTGATAGGTTAGCAGAATGGACAGACAGTCAGGATGATAGTAATTGACTGAAACAGTACATTGATAGGTTAGCAGAATGGACAGACAGTCAGGATGATAGTAATTGACTGAAACAGGACATTGATAGTTTAGCAGAATGGATAGACAGTCAGGATGATAGTAATTGACTAAAACAGGACATTGATAGTTTAGCAGAATGGATAGACAGTCAGGATGATAGTAATTGACTGAAACAGGACATGGATAGTTTAGCAGAATGGACAGACAGTCAGGATGATAGTAATTGACTGAAACAGGACATTGATAGTTTAGCAGAATGGACAGACAGTCAGGATGATATTAATTGACTGAAACTGGACATTGATAGTTTAGCAGAATGGATAGACAGTCAGGATGATAGTAATTGACTGAAACAGGACATTGGTCGGTTAGCAGAATGGACAGACAGTCAGGATGATAGTAATTGACTGAAACAGGACATGGATAGTTTAGCAGAATGGACAGACAGTCAGGATGATAGTAAGTGACTGAAGCAGGACATTGATAGTTTAGCAAAATGGATAGACAGTCAGGATGATAGTAAATGACTAAAACAGGACATTGATAGGTTAGCAGAATGGACAGACAGTCAGGATGATAGTAATTGACTGAAACAGGACATAGATAGGTTAGCAGAATGGACAGACAGTCAGGATGATAGTAATTGACTGAAGCAGGACATTGATAGTTTAGCAGAATGGACAGACAGTCAGGATGATAGTAATTGACTGAAACAGGACATGGATAGTTTAGCAGAATGGACAGACAGTCAGGATGATAGTAATTGACTGAAACAGGACATGGATAGTTTAGCAGAATGGACAGATAGTCAGGATGATAGTAATTGACTGAAACAGGACATTGATAAATTAGCAGAATGGACAGACAGTCAGAATGATAGTAATTGACTGAAACAGGACATGGATAGTTTAGCAGAATGGACAGACAGTCAGGATGATAGTAATTGACTGAAACAGGACATAGATAGTTTAGCAGAATGGATAGACAGTCAGGATGATAGTAATTGACTGAAACAGTACATTGATCGGTTCGCAGAATGGACAGACAGTCAGGATGATAGTAATTGACTGAAACAGGACATGGATAGTTTAGCAGAATGGACAGACAGTCAGGATGATCGTAATTGACTAAAACAGGACATTGATAGTTTAGCAGAATGGACAGACAGTCAGGATGATAGTAATTGACTGAAACAGGACATGGATAGTTTAGCAGAATGGACAGACAGTCAGGATGATAGTAATTGACTGAAACAGGACATGGATAGTTTAGCAGAATGGACAGACAGTCAGGATGATATTAATTGACTGAAACAGGACATTGATAGTTTATCAGAATGGACAGACAGTCAGGATGATAGTAATTGACTGAAACAGGACATGGATAGTTTAGCAGAATGGACAGAGAGTCAGGATGATAGTAATTGACTGAAACAGGACATGGATAGTTTAGCAGAATGGATAGAAAGTCAGGATGATAGTAATTGACTGAAACAGTACATTGATAGGTTAGCAGAATGGACAGACAGTCAGGATGATAGTAATTGACTGAAACAGTACATTGATAGGTTAGCAGAATGGACAGACAGTCAGGATGATAGTAATTGACTGAAACAGGACATTGATAGTTAAGCAGAATGGACAGACAGTCAGGATGATAGTAATTGACTAAAACAGGACATTGATAGTTTAGCAGAATGGATAGACAGTCAGGATGATATTAATTGACTGAAACAGGACATTGATAGTTTAGCAGAATGGACAGACAGTCAGGATGATAGTAATTGACTGAAACAGGACATTGATAAATTAGCAGAATGGACAGACAGTCAGGATGATAGTAATTGACTGAAACAGGACATTGATAGTTTAGCAGAATGGACAGACAGTCAGGATGATATTAATTGACTGAAACTGGACATGGATAGTTTCTCAGAATGGATAGACAGTCAGGATGATAGTAATTGACTGAAACAGTACATTGATCGGTTAGCAGAATGGACAGACAGTCAGGATGATAGTAATTGACTGAAACAGGACATTGATAGATTAGCAGAATGGATAGACAGTCAGGATGATAGTAAATGACTAAAACAGGACATTGATAGGTTAGCAGAATGGATAGACAGTCAGGATGATATTAATTGACTGAAACAGGACATTGATAGTTTAGCAGAATGGACAGACAGTCAGGATGATAGTAATTGACTGAAACAGTACATTGATTGGTTAGCAGAATGGACAGACAGTCAGGATGATAGTAATTGACTGAAACAGGACATGGATAGTTTAGCAGAATGGACAGACAGTCAGGATGATAGTAATTGACTGAAACAGGACATTGATAGTTTAGCAGAATGCATAGACTGTCAGGATGATAGTAATTGACTGAAACAGGACATTGATAGTTTAGCAGAATGGACAGAGAATCAGGATGATAGTAATTGACTGAAACAGGACATTGATAGTTTAGCAGAATGGACAGACAGTCAGGATGATAGTAATTGACTGAAACAGGACATTGATAGTTTAGCAGAATGGACAGACAGTCAGGATGATAGTAATTGACTGAAACAGGACATTGATAAATTAGCAGAATGGACAGATAGTCAGGATGATAGTAATTGACTGAAACAGGACATAGATAAATTAGCAGAATGGACAGACAGTCAGGATGATAGTAATTGACTGAAAGAGGACATTGATAAATTAGCAGAATGGACAGAGGATCAGGATGATAGTAATTGACTGAAACAGGACATTGATAGTTTAGCAGAATGGACAGACAGTCAAGATGATCGTAATTGACTAAAACAGGACATTGATCGGTTAGCAGAATGGATAGACAGTCAGGATGATATTAATTGAATGAAACAGGACATTGATAGTTTAGAAGAATGGACAGACAGTCAGGATGATCGTAATTGACTAAAACAGGACATTGATAGGTTAGCAGAATGGATAGACAGTCAGGATGATATTAATTGACTGAAACAGGACATGGATAGTTTAGCAGAATGGACAGACAGTCAGGATGATAGTAATTGACTGAAACAGGACATTGTTAGTTTAGCAGAATGGATAGACAGTCAGGATGATAGTAATTGACTGAAACAGGACATTGATAGTTTAGCAGAATGGACAGACAGTCAGGATGATAATAATTGACTGAAACAGGACATTGATAGTTTAGCAGAATGGACAGACAGTCAGGATAATAGTAATTGACTGAAACAGGACATTGATAGATTAGCAGAATGGACAGACAGTCAGGATGATAGTAATTGACTGAAACAGGACATTGATAAATTAGCAGAATGGACAGAGGATCAGGATGATAGTAATTGACTGAAACAGGACATTGATAGTTTAGCAGAATGGACAGACAGTCAGGATGATAGTAATTGACTGAAACAGGACATTGATAGATTAGCAGAATGGACAGACAGTCAGGATGATAGTAATTGACTGAAACAGGACATTGATAAATTAGCAGAATGGACAGAGGATCAGGATGATAGTAATTGACTGAAACAGGACATTGATAGTTTAGCAGAATGGATAGACAGTCAGGATGATAGTAATTGACTGAAACAGGACATAGATAAATTAGCAGAATGGACAGACAGTCAGGATGATAGTAATTGACTGAAACAGGACATAGATAAATTAGCAGAATGGACAGACAGTCAGGATGATAGTAATTGACTGAAACAGGACATAGATAAATTAGCAGAATGGACAGACAGTCAGGATGATAGTAATTGACTGAAACAGGACATGGATAGTTTAGCAGAATGGACAGACAGTCAGGATGATAGTAATTGACTGAAACAGGACATTGATATTTTAGCAGAATGGACAGACAGTCAGGATGATAGTAATTGACTGAAACAGGATATTGATAAATTAGCAGAATGGACAGACAGTCAGAATGATAGTAATTGACTGAAACAGGACATTGATAAATTAGCAGAATGGACAGAGGATCAGGATGATAGTAATTGACTGAAACAGGACATTGATAAATTAGCAGAATGGACAGAAAGTCAGGATGATAGTAATTGACTGAAACAGGACATAGATAAATTAGCAGAATGGACAGACAGTCAGGATGATAGTAATTGACTGAAACAGGACATTCATAGTTTAGCAGATTGGACAGACAGTCAGGATGATAGTAATTGACTGAAACAAGACATGGATGGTTTAGCAGAATGGACAGACAGTCAGGATGATAGTAATTGACTGAAACAGGACATGGATAGTTTAGCAGAATGGACAGACAGTCAGGATGATAGTAATTGACTGAAACAGGACAGTCATAGGTTAGCAGAATGGAAAGACAGTCAGGATGATAGTAATTGACTGAAACAGGACAGTCATAGGTTAGCAGAATGGACAGACAGTCAGGATGATAGTAATTGACTGAAACAGTACATGGATAGTTTAGCAGAATGGACAGACAGTCAGGATGATAGTAATTGACTGAAACAGGACATGGAAAGTTTAGCAGAATGGAAAGACAGTCAGGATGATAGTAAATGACTGAAACAGGACATGGATAGTTTAGCAGAATGGACAGACAGTCAGGATGATAGTAATTGACTGAAACAGGACATGGATAGTTTAGCAGAATGGACAGACAGTCAGGATGATAGTAATTGACTGATACAGGACATGGATAGTTTAGCAGAATGGATACAGTCAGGATGATAGTAATTGACTGAAGCAGGGCATTGATAATTTAGCAGAATGGACAGAGAGTCAGGATGATAGTAATTGAATGAAACAGGACATTGATAGATTAGCAGAATGGACAGACAGTCAGGATGATAGTAATTGACTGAAACAGGACATTGATAGTTTACCAGAATGGACTGACAGTCAGGATGATAGTAATTGACTGAAACAGGACATGGATAGTTTAGGAGAATGGACAGACAGTCAGGATGATAGTAATTGACTGAAACAGGACATTGATAAATTAGCAGAATGGACAGACAGTCAGGATGATAGTAATTGACTGAAACAGGACATTGATAAATTAGCAGAATGGACAGAAAGTCAGGATGATAGTAATTGACTGAAACAGGACATAGATAAATTAGCAGAATGGACAGACAGTCAGGATGATAGTAATTGACTGAAACAGGACAGTCATAGGTTAGCAGAATGGAAAGACAGTCAGGATGATAGTAATTGACTGAAACAGGACATGGATAGTTTAGCAGAATGGACAGACAGTCAGGATGATAGTAATTGACTGAAACAGGACAGTCATAGGTTAGCAGAATGGATAGACAGTCAGGATGATAGTAATTGACTGAAACAGGACATTGATAGTTTAGCAGAATGGACAGACAGTCAGGATGATAGTAATTGACTGAAACAGGACATGGATAGTTTAGCAGAATGGATAGACAGTCAGGATGATAGTAATTGACTGAAACAGGACATGGATAGTTTAGCAGAATGGACAGACAGTCAGGATGATAGTAATTGACTGAAACAGGACATGGATAGTTTAGCAGAATGGACAGACAGTCAGGATGATAGTAATTGACTGAAACAGGACATTGATAGTTTAACAGAATGGACAGACAGTCAGGATGATAGTAATTGACTGAAACAGGACATTGATAGTTTAGCAGAATGGACAGACAGTCAGGATGATAGTAATTGACTGAAACAGGACATTGATAGTTTAGCAGAATGGACAGACAGTCAGGATGATAGTAATTGACTGAAACAGGACATTGATAGTTTAGCAGAATGGACAGACAGTCAGGATGATAATAATTGACTGAAACAGGACATGGATAGTTCAGCAGAATGGACAGACAGTCAGGATGATAGTAATTGACTGAAACAGGACATGGATAGGTTAGCAGAATGGATAGACAGTCAGGATGATAGTAATTGACTGAAACAGGACATTGATAGTTTAGCAGAATGGATAGACAGTCAGGAAGATAGTAATTGACTGAAACAGGACATTGATAAATTAGCAGAATGGACAGAGGATCAGGATGATAGTAATTGAGTGAAACAGGACATTGATAAATTAGCAGAATGGACAGACAGTCAGGATGATAGTAATTGACTGGAACAGGACATGGATAGTTCAGCAGAATGGACAGACAGTCAGGATGATAGTAATTGACTGAAACAGGACATGGATAGCTTAGCAGAATGGACAGACAGTCAGGATGATAGTAATTGACGGAAACAGGACATGGATAGTTTAGCAGAATGGACAGACAGTCAGGATGATAGTAATTGTCTGAAACAGGACATGGATAGTTTAGCAGAATGGACAGACAGTCAGGATGATCGTAATTGACTGAAACAGGACATTGATAGGTTCGCAGAATGGATAGACAGTCAGGATGATAGTAATTGACTGAAACAGGACATTGATAGTTTAGCAGAATGGACAGTAGGTCAGGATGATAGTAATTGACTAAAACAGGACATGGATAGTTTAGCAGAATGGATAGACAGTCAGGATGATAGTAATTGACCTGAACAGTACATTGATAGGTTAGCAGAATGGACAGACAGTCAGGATGATAGTAATTGACTGAAACAGGACATGGATAGTTTAGCAGAATGGACAGACAGTCAGGATGATAGTAATTGACTGAAACAGGACATTGATAGTTTAGCAGAATGGACAGACAGTCAGGATGATATTAATTGACTGAAACAGGACATTGATAGTTTAGCAGAATGGACAGAGAGTCAGGATGATAGTAATTGACTGAAACAGGACATTGATAGTTTAGCAGAATGGACAGACAGTCAGGATGATAGTAATTGACTGAAACAGGACATTGATAGTTTAGCAGAATGGACAGACAGTCAGCATGATAGTAATTGACTGAAACAGGACATGGATAGTTTAGCAGAATGGACAGTCAGTCAGGATGATAGTAATTGACTGAAACAGGACATGGATAGTTTAGCAGAATGGACAGACAGTCAGGATGATAGTAATTGACTGAAACAGTACATTGATAGGTTAGCAGAATGGACAGACAGTCAGGATGATAGTAATTGACTGAAATAGGAAATTGATAGTTTAGCAGAATGGACAGTTGGTCAGGATGATAGTAATTGACTGAAACAGGACATGGATAGTTTAGCAGAATGGATAGACAGTCAGGATGATAGTAATTGACTGAAACAGGACATGGATAGTTTAGCAGAATGGACAGACAGTCAGGATGATAGTAATTGACTGAAACAGGACATTGATAGTTTAGCAGAATGGACAGACAGTCAGGATGATAGTAATTGACTGAAACAGGACATTGATAGTTTAGCAGAATGGACAGAGAGTCTGGATGATAGTAATTGACTGAAACAGGACATTGATAAATTAGCAGAATGGACAGACAGTCAGGATGATAGTAATTGTCTGAAACAGGACATGGATAGTTTAGCAGAATGGACAGACAGTCAGGATGATCGTAATTGACTGAAACAGGACATTGATAGGTTAGCAGAATGGATAGACAGTCAGGATGATAGTAATTGACTGAAACAGGACATTGATAGTTTAGCAGAATGGACAGACAGTCAGGATGATAGTAATTGACTGAAACAGGACATGGATAGTTTAGCAGAATGGACAGACAGTCAGGATGATAGTAATTGACTGAAACAGGACATTGATAGTTTAGCAGAATGGACAGACTGTCAGGATGATAGTAATTGACTGAAACAGGACATTGATATTTTAGCAGAATGGACAGACAGTCAGGATGATAGTAATTGACTGAAACAGGACATTGATAGTTTAGCAGAATGGACAGACAGTCAGGATGATAATAATTGACTGAAACAGGACATGGATAGTTTAGCAGAATGGACAGACTGTCAGGATGATAGTAATTGACTGAAACAGGACATTGATAGTTCAGCAGAATGGACAGACAGTCAGGATGATAGTAATTGACTGAAACAGGACATTGATAGTTTAGCAGAATGGATAGACAGTCAGGATGATAGTAATTGACTGAAACAGGACATTGATAGGTTAGCAGAATGGACAGACAGTCAGGATGATAGTAATTGACTGAAACAGGACACTGATAGGTTAGCAGAATGGATAGACAGTCAGGATGATAGTATTTGACTGAAACAGGACATTGATAAATTAGCAGAATGGACAGAGGATAAGGATGATAGTAATTGAGTGAAACAGGACATTGATAAATTAGCAGAATGGACAGACAGTCAGGATGATAGTAATTGACAGGAAAAGGACATAGATAAATTAGCAGAATCGACAGACAGTCAGGATGATAGTAATTGACTGAAACAGGACATTGATAGTTTAGCAGAATGGATAGACAGTCAGGATGATAGTAATTGACTGAAATAGGACATTGATAGTTTAGCAGAATGGACAGTTGGTCAGGATGATAGTAATTGACTGAAACAGGACATGGATAGTTTAGCAGAATGGATAGACAGTCAGGATGATAGTAATTGACTGAAACAGGACATTGTTAGTTTAGCAGAATGGACAGACAGTCAGGATGATAGTAATTGACTGAAACAGGACATGGATAGTTTAGCAGAATGGACAGACAGTCAGGATGATAGTAATTGACTGAAACAGGACATTGATAGTTTAGCAGAATGGATAGACAGTCAGGATGATAGTAATTGACTGAAACAGGACATTGATAGGTTAGCAGAATGGACAGACAGTCAGGATGATAGTAATTGACTGAAACAGGACATTGATAGTTTAGCAGAATGGATAGACAGTCAGGATGATAGTATTTGACTGAAACAGGACATTGATAAATTATCAGAATGGACAGAGGATCAGGATGATAGTAATTGAGTGGAACAGGACATTGATAAATTAGCAGAATGGACAGACAGTCAGGATGATAGTAATTGACTGGAACAGGACATAGATAAATTAGCAGAATGGACAGACAGTCAGGATGATAGTAATTGACTGAAACAGGACATTGATAGTTTAGCAGAATGGACAGACAGTCAGGATGATAGTAATTGACTGAAACAGGACATGGATAGCTTAGCAGAATGGACAGACAGTCAGGATGATAGTAATTGACGGAAACAGGACATGGATAGTTTAGCAGAATGGACAGACAGTCAGGATGATAGTAATTGTCTGAAACAGGACATGGATATTTTAGCAGAATGGACAGACAGTCAGGATGATCGTAATTGACTGAAACAGGACATTGATAGGTTAGCAGAATGGATAGACAGTCAGGATGATAGTAATTGACTGAAACAGGACATTGATAGTTTAGCAGAATGGACAGTAGGTCAGGATGATAGTAATTGACTGAAACAGGACATGGATAGTTTAGCAGAATGGATAGACAGTCAGGATGATAGTAATTGACTGAAACAGTACATTGATAGGTTAGCAGAATGGACAGACAGTCAGGATGATAGTAATTGACTGAAACAGGACATGGATAGTTTAGCAGAATGGACAGACAGTCAGGATGATAGTAATTGACTGAAACAGGACATTGATAGTTTAGCAGAATGGACAGACAGTCAGGATGATATTAATTGACTGAAACAGGACATTGATAGTTTAGCAGAATGGACAGAGAGTCAGGATGATAGTAATTGACTGAAACAGGACATTGATAGTTTAGCAGAATGGACAGACAGTCTTGATGATAGTAATTGACTGAAACAGGACATTGATAGTTTAGCAGAATGGACAGACAGTCAGCATGATAGTAATTGACTGAAACAGGACATTGATAGTTTAGCAGAATGGACAGACAGTCAGGATGATAGTAATTGACTGAAACAGGACATGGATAGTTTAGCAGAATGGACAGACAGTCAGGATGATAGTATTTGACTGAAACAGGACATTGATAAATTAGCAGAATGGACAGTGGATCAGGATGATAGTAATTGAGTGAAACAGGACATTGATAAATTAGCAGAATGGACAGACAGTCAGGATGATAGTAATTGACTGAAACAGGACATTGATAGTTTAGCAGAATGGACAGACAGTCAGGATGATAGTAATTGACTGAAACAGGACATTGATAGTTTAGCAGAATGGATAGACAGTCAGGATGATAGTAATTGACTGAAACAGGACATAGATAAATTAGCAGAATCGACAGACAGTCAGGATGATAGTAATTGACTGAAACAGGACATTGATAGTTTAGCAGAATGGACAGACAGTCAGGATGATAGTAATTGACTGAAACAGGACATGGATAGCTTAGCAGAATGGACAGACAGTCAGGATGATAGTAATTGACGGAAACAGGACATGGATAGTTTAGCAGAATGGACAGACAGTCAGGATGATAGTAATTGTCTGAAACAGGACATGGATAGTTTAGCAGAATGGACAGACAGTCAGGATGATAGTAATTGTCTGAAACAGGACATGGATAGTTTAGCAGAATGGACAGACAGTCAGGATGATAGTAATTGACTGAAACAGGACATTGATAGTTTAGCAGAATGGACAGTAGGTCATGATGATAGTAATTGACTGAAACAGGACATGGATAGTTTAGCAGAATGGATAGATAGTCAGGATGATAGTAATTGACTGAAACAGTACATTGATAGGTTAGCAGAATGGACAGACAGTCAGGATGATAGCAATTGACTGAAACAGGACATGGATAGTTTAGCAGAATGGACAGACAGTCAGGATGATAGTAATTGACTGAAACAGGACATTGATAGTTTAGCAGAATGGATAGACAGTCAGGATGATAGTAATTGACTGAAACAGGACATTGATAAATTAGCAGAATGGACAGTGGATCAGGATGATAGTAATTGAGTGAAACAGGACATAGATAAATTAGCAGAATGGACAGACAGTCAGGATGATAGTAATTGACTGGAACAGGACATTGATAGTTTAGCAGAATGGATAGACAGTCAGGATGATAGTAATTGACTGAAACAGGACATGGATAGTTTAGCAGAATGGACAGACAGTCAGGATGATAGTAATTGTCTGAAACAGGACATGGATAGTTTAGCAGAATGGACAGACAGTCAGGATGATCGTAATTGACTGAAACAGGACATTGATAGGTTAGCAGAATGGATAGACAGTCAGGATGATAGTAATTGACTGAAACAGGACATTGATAGTTTAGCAGAATGGACAGTAGGTCAGGATGATAGTAATTGACTGAAACAGGACATGGATAGTTTAGCAGAATGGATAGATAGTCAGGATGATAGTAATTGACTGAAACAGTACATTGATAGGTTAGCAGAATGGACAGACAGTCAGGATGATAGCAATTGACTGAAACAGGACATGGATAGTTTAGCAGAATGGACAGACAGTCAGGATGATAGTAATTGACTGAAACAGGACATTGATAGTTTAGCAGAATGGACAGACAGTCAGGATGATATTATTTGACTGAAACAGGACATTGATAGTTTAGCAGAATGGACAGAGAGTCAGGATGATAGTAATTGACTGAAACAGGACATTGATAGTTTAGCAGAATGGACAGCAGGTCAGGATGATAGTAATTGACTGAAACAGGACATGGATAGTTTAGCAGAATGGACAGACAGTCAGGATGATAGTAATTGACTGAAACAGGACATGGATAGTTTAGCAGAATGGACAGACAGTCAGGATGATAGTAATTGACTGAAACAGGACATTGATAGTTTAGCAGAATGGATAGACAGTCAGGATGATAGTAATTGACTGAAACAGGACATGGATAGTTTAGCAGAATGGACAGACAGTCAGGATGATAGTAATTGACTGAAACAGGACATTGGTAGTTTAGCAGAATGGACAGAGAGTCAGGATGATAGTAATTGACTGAAACAGGACATTGATAGTTTAGCAGAATGGACAGACAGTCAGGCTGATAGTAATTGACTGAAATAGGACATGGATAGTTTAGCAGAATGGATAGACAGTCAGGATGATAGTAATTGACTGAAACAGGACATGGATAGTTTAGCAGAATGGACAGACAGTCAGGATGATAGTAATTGACTGAGACAGGACATGGATAGTTTAGCAGAATGGACAGACAGTCAGGATGATAGTAATTGACTGAAACAGGACATTGATAGTTTAGCAGAATGGACAGACAGTCAGGATGATAGTAATTGACTGAAACAGGACATTGATAGTTTAGCAGAATGGACAGACAGTCAGGATGATAGCAATTGACTGAAACAGGACAGGGATAGTTTAGCAGAATGCACAGACAGTCAGGATGATAGTAATTGACTGAAACAGGACATGGATAGTTTAGCAGAATGGATAGACAGTCAGGATGATAGTAATTGACTGAAACAGGACACTGATAGGTTAGCAGAATGGATAGACAGTCAGGATGATCGTAATTGACTGAAACGGGACATTGATAGTTTAGCACAATGGATAGACAGTCAGGATGATCGTAATTGACTGAAACAGGACATTGATAAATTAGCAGAATGGACAGACAGTCAGGATGATAGTAATTGAATGAAACAGGACATGGATAAATTAGCAGAATGGACAGACAGCCAGGATGATAGTAATTGAATGAAACAGGACATGGATAGTTTAGCAGAATGGACAGACAGTCAGGATGATAGTAATTGACTGAAACAGGACATGGATAGTTTCGCAGAATGGACAGACAGTCAGGATGATAGTAATTGACTGAAACAGGACATGGATAGTTTAGCAGAATGGACAGACAGTCAGGATGATAGTAATTGACTGAAACAGGACATGGATAGTTTCGCAGAATGGGGAGACAGTCAGGATGATAGTAATTGACTTAAACAGGACATGGATAGTTTAGCAGAATGGACAGACAGTCAGGATGATAGTAATTGACTGAAACAGGACATGGATAGTTTAGCAGAATCGACAGACAGTCAGGATGATAGTAATTGACTGAAACAGGACATTGATAGTTTAGCAGAATGGACAGACAGTCAGGGTGATAGTAATTGACTGAAACAGGACATTGATAGTTTAGCAGAATGGACAGACAGTCAGGATGATAGTAATGGACTGAAACAGGACATTGATAGATTAGCAGAATGGACAGACAGTCAGGATGATAGTAATTGACGGAAACAGGACATGGATAGATTCGCAGAATGGACAGACAGTCAGGATGATAGTAATTGACTGAAACAGGACATGGATAGTTTCGCAGAATGGATAGACAGTCAGGATGATAGTAATTGACTGAAACAGGACATGGATAGTTTAGCAGAATGGACAGACAGTCAGGATGATAGTAATTGACTGAAACAGGACATTGATAGTTTAGCAGAATGGACAGACAGTCAGGATGATAGTAATTGACTGAAACAGGACATTGATAATTTAGCAGAATGGACAGACGGTCAGGATGATAGTAATTGACTGAAACAGGACATGGATAGTTTAGCAGAATGGACAGACAGTCAGGATGATAGTAATTGACTGAAACAGGACATGGATAGTTTAGCAGAATGGACAGACAGTCAGGATGATAGTAATTGACTGAAACAGGACATGGATAGTTTAGCAGAATGGACAGACAGTCAGGATGATAGTAATTGACTGAAACAGGACATTGATAATTTAGCAGAATGGACAGACAGTCAGGATGATCGTAATTGACTGAAACAGGACATTGATAGTTTAGCAGAATGGACAGACAGTCTGGATGATAGTAATTGACTGAAACAGGACATGGATAGTTTAGCAGAATCGACAGACAGTCTGGATGATAGTAATTGACTGAAACAGGACATTGATAGTTTAGCAGAATGGACAGACAGTCAGGATGATAGTAATTGACTGAAACAGGACATGGATAGTTTAGCAGAATGGACAGACAGTCAGGATGATCGTAATTGACTGAAACAGGACATTGATAGTTTAGCAGAATGGACAGACAGTCAGGATGATAGTAATTGACTGAAACAGGACATTGATAGTTTAGCAGAATGGACAGACAGTCAGGATGATAGTAATTGACTGAAACAGGACATGGATAGTTTAGCAGAATGGACAGACAGTCAGGATGATCGTAATTGACTGAAACAGGACATTGATAATTTAGCAGAATGGACAGACATTCAGGATTATCGTAATTGACTGAAACAGGACATTGATAATTTAGCAGAATGGACAGACAGTCAGGATGATAGTAATTGACTGAAACAGGACATGGATAGTTTAGCAGAATGGACAGACAGTCAGGATGATAGTAATTGACTGAAACAGGACATGGATAGTTTAGCAGAATGGACAGACAGTCAGGATGATAGTAATTGACTGAAGCAGGACATTGATAATTTAGCAGAAGGGACAGACAGTCAGGATGATAGTAATTGACTGAAACAGGACATTGACAGTTTAGCAGAATGGACAGACAGTCAGGATGATAGTAATTGACTGAAACAGGACATTGATAGTTTAGCAGAATGGACAGACAGTCAGGATGATAATAATTGACTGAAACAGGACATTGATAGTTTAGCAGAATGGACAGACAGTCAGGATGATAGTAATTGACTGAAACAGGACATGGATAGTTTAGCAGAATCGACAGACAGTCAGGATGATAGTAATTGACTGAAAGAGGACATTGATAGTTTAGCAGAATGGACAGACAGTCAGGATGATAGTAATTGACTGAAACAGGACATGGATAGTTTAGCAGAATGGACAGACAGTCAGGATGATAGTAATTGAATGAAACAGGACATTGATAGTTTAGCAGAATGGACAGACAGTCAGGATGATAGTAATTGACTGAAACAGGACATGGATAGTTTAGCAGAATGGACAGACAGTCAGGATGATAGTAATTGACTGAAACAGGACATTTATAGTTTAGCAGAATGGACAGACAGTCAGGATGATAGTAATTGACTGAAACAGGACATGGATAGTTTAGCAGAATGGACAGACAGTCAGGATGATAGTAATTGAATGAAACAGGACATTGATAGTTCAGCAGAATGGACAGACTGTCAGGATGATAGTAATTGACTGAAACAGGACATGGATAGTTTAGCAGAATGGACAGACAGTCAGGATGATAGTAATTGACTGAAAGAGGACATTGATAGTTTAGCAGAATGGACAGACAGTCAGGATGATAGCAATTGACTGAAAGAGGACATTGATAGTTTAGCAGAATCGACAGACAGTCAGGATGATAGTAATTGACTGAAACAGGACATTGATAGTTAAGCAGAATGGACAGACAGTCAGGATGATAGTAATTGACTGAAACAGGACATGGATAGTTTAGCAGAATGGACAGACAGTCAGGATGATAGTAATTGACTGAAACAGGACATTGATAGTTTAGCAGAATGGACAGAGGATCAGGATGATAGTAATTGACTGAAACAGGACATGGATAGTTTAGCAGAATGGATAGACAGTCAGGATGATAGTAATTGACTGAAACAGGACATTGATAGTTTAGCAGAATGGACAGACAGTCAGGATGATAGTAATTGACTGAAACAGGACATTGATAGTTTAGCAGAATGGACAGACAGTCAGGATGAGAGTAATTGACTGAAACAGGACATTGATAGTTTAGCAGAATGGACAGAGGATCAGGATGATAGTAATTGACTGAAACAGGGCATGGATAGTTTAGCAGAATGGACAGACAGTCAGGATGATAGTAATTGACTGAATCAGGACATTGATAGTTTAGCAGAATGGACAGACAGTCAGGATGATCGTAATTGACTGAAACAGGACATTGATAGTTTAGCAGAATGGACAGACAGTCAGGATGATAGTAATTGACTGAAACAGGACATTGATAGTTTAGCAGAATGGACAGACAGTCAGCATGATAGTAATTGACTGAAACAGGACATTGATAAATTAGCAGAATGGACAGACAGTCAGGATGATAGTAATTGAATGAAACAGGACATGGATAAATTAGCAGAATGGACAGACAGTCAGGATGATAGTAATTGACTGAAACAGGACATGGATAGTTTAGCAGAATCGACAGACAGTCAGGATGATAGTAATTGACTGAAACAGGACATTGATACTTTAGCAGAATGGACAGACAGTCAGGGTGATAGTAATTGACTGAAACAGGACATTGATAGTTTAGCAGAATAGACAGACAGTCAGGATGATAGTAATTGACTGAAACAGGACATTGATAGATTAGCAGAATGGACAGACAGTCAGGATGATAGTAATTGACGGAAACAGGACATGGATAGTTTAGCAGAATGGACAGACAGTCAGGATGATAGTAATTGACTGAAACAGGACATGGATAGTTTCGCAGAATGGATAGACAGTCAGGATGATAGTAATTGACTGAAACAGGACATGGATAGTTTAGCAGAATGGACAGACAGTCAGGATGATAGTAATTGACTGAAACAGGACATTGATAGTTTAGCAGAATGGACAGACAGTCAGGATGATAGTAATTGACTGAAACAGGACATTGATAGTTTAGCAGAATGGACAGAGGATCAGGATGATAGTAATTGACTGAAACAGGACATGGATAGTTTAGCAGAAAGGATAGACAGTCAGGATGATAGTAATTGACTGAAACAGGACATTGATAGTTTAGCAGAATGGACAGACAGTCAGGATGATAGTAATTGACTGAAACAGGACATTGATAGTTTAGCAGAATGGACAGACAGTCAGGATGATAGTAATTGACTGAAACAGGACATGGATAGTTTAGCAGAATGGACAGACAGTCAGGATGATCGTAATTGACTGAAACAGGACATTGATAATTTAGCAGAATGGACAGACGGTCAGGATGATAGTAATTGACTGAAACAGGACATGGATAGTTTAGCAGAATGGACAGACAGTCAGGATGATAGTAATTGACTGAAACAGGACATGGATAGTTTAGCAGAATGGACAGACAGTCAGGATGATAGTAATTGACTGAAACAGGACATTGATAATTTAGCAGAATGGACAGACAGTCAGGATGATAGTAATTGACTGAAACAGGACATTGATAGTTTAGCAGAATGGACAGACAGTCAGGATGATCGTAATTGACTGAAACAGGACATGGATAGTTTAGCAGAATGGACAGACAGTCTGGATGATAGTAATTGACTGAAACAGGACATGGATAGTTTAGCAGAATCGACAGACAGTCTGGATGATAGTAATTGACTGAAACAGGACATTGATAGTTTAGCAGAATGGACAGACAGTCAGGATGATAGTAATTGACTGAAACAGGACATGGATAGTTTAGCAGAATGGACAGACAGTCAGGATGATCGTAATTGACTGAAACAGGACATTGATAGTTTAGCAGAATGGACAGACAGTCAGGATGATAGTAATTGACTGAAACAGGACATTGATAGTTTAGCAGAATGGACAGACAGTCAGGATGATAGTAATTGACTGAAACAGGACATGGATAGTTTAGCAGAATGGACAGACAGTCAGGATGATCGTAATTGACTGAAACAGGACCTTGATAATTTAGCAGAATGGACAGACAGTCAGGATTATCGTAATTGACTGAAACAGGACATTGATAATTTAGCAGAATGGACAGACAGTCAGGATGATAGTAATTGACTGAAACAGGACATGGATAGTTTAGCAGAATGGACAGACAGTCAGGATGATAGTAATTGACTGAAACAGGACATGGATAGTTTAGCAGAATGGACAGACAGTCAGGATGATAGTAATTGACTGAAACAGGACATTGATAATTTAGCAGAATGGACAGACAGTCAGGATGATAGTAATTGACTGAAACAGGACATTGATAGTTTAGCAGAATGGACAGACAGTCAGGATGATAGTAATTGACTGAAACAGGACATTGATAGTTTAGCAGAATGGACAGACAGTCAGGATGATAATAATTGACTGAAACAGGACATTGATAGTTTAGCAGAATGGACAGACAGTCAGGATGATAGTAATTGACTGAAACAGGACATGGATAGTTTAGCAGAATGGACAGAGAGTCAGGATGATAGTAATTGACTGAAACAGGACATTGATAGTTTAGCAGAATGGACAGACAGTCAGGATGATAGTAATTGACTGAAACAGGACATGGATAGTTTAGCAGAATCGACAGACAGTCAGGATGATAGTAATTGACTGAAAGAGGACATTGATAGTTAAGCAGAATGGACAGACAGTCAGGATGATAGTAATTGACTGAAACAGGACATTGATAGTTAAGCAGAATGGATAGACAGTCAGGATGATAGTAATTGACTGAAACAGGACATGGATAGTTTAGCAGAATGGACAGACAGTGAGGATGATAGTAATTGACTGAAACAGGACATTGATAGTTAAGCAGAATGGATAGACAGTCAGGATGATAGTAATTGACTGAAACAGGACATGGATAGTTTAGCAGAATGGACAGACAGTCAGGATGAGAGTAATTGACTGAAACAGGACATTGATAGTTTAGCAGAATGGACAGAGGATCAGGATGATAGTAATTGACTGAAACAGGACATGGATAGTTTAGCAGAATGGACAGACAGTCAGGATGATAGTAATTGACTGAAACAGGACATTGATAGTTTAGCAGAATGGACAGACAGTCAGGATGATAGTAATTGACTGAAACAGGACATTGATAGTTTAGCAGAATGGACAGACAGTCAGGATGATAGTAATTGACTGAAACAGGACATGGATAGTTTAGCAGAATGGACAGACAGTCAGGATGATCGTAATTGACTGAAACAGGACATTGATAATTTAGCAGAATGGACAGACGGTCAGGATGATAGTAATTGACTGAAACAGGACATGGATAGTTTAGCAGAATGGACAGACAGTCAGGATGATAGTAATTGACTGAAACAGGACATGGATAGTTTAGCAGAATGGACAGACAGTCAGGATGATAGTAATTGACTGAAACAGGACATTGATAATTTAGCAGAATGGACAGACAGTCAGGATGATAGTAATTGACTGAAACAGGACATTGATAGTTTAGCAGATTGGACAGACAGTCAGGATGATCGTAATTGACTGAAACAGGACATGGATAGTTTAGCAGAATGGACAGACAGTCTGGATGATAGTAATTGACTGAAACAGGACATGGATAGTTTAGCAGAATCGACAGACAGTCTGGATGATAGTAATTGACTGAAACAGGACATTGATAGTTTAGCAGAATGGACAGACAGTCAGGATGATAGTAATTGACTGAAACAGGACATGGATAGTTTAGCAGAATGGACAGACAGTCAGGATGATCGTAATTGACTGAAACAGGACATTGATAGTTTAGCAGAATGGACAGACAGTCAGGATGATAGTAATTGACTGAAACAGGACATTGATAGTTTAGCAGAATGGACAGACAGTCAGGATGATAGTAATTGACTGAAACAGGACATGGATAGTTTAGCAGAATGGACAGACAGTCAGGATGATCGTAATTGACTGAAACAGGACCTTGATAATTTAGCAGAATGGACAGACAGTCAGGATTATCGTAATTGACTGAAACAGGACATTGATAATTTAGCAGAATGGACAGACAGTCAGGATGATAGTAATTGACTGAAACAGGACATGGATAGTTTAGCAGAATGGACAGACAGTCAGGATGATAGTAATTGACTGAAACAGGACATGGATAGTTTAGCAGAATGGACAGACAGTCAGGATGATAGTAATTGACTGAAACAGGACATTGATAATTTAGCAGAATGGACAGACAGTCAGGATGATAGTAATTGACTGAAACAGGACATTGATAGTTTAGCAGAATGGACAGACAGTCAGGATGATAGTAATTGACTGAAACAGGACATTGATAGTTTAGCAGAATGGACAGACAGTCAGGATGATAATAATTGACTGAAACAGGACATTGATAGTTTAGCAGAATGGACAGACAGTCAGGATGATAGTAATTGACTGAAACAGGACATGGATAGTTTAGCAGAATGGACAGAGAGTCAGGATGATAGTAATTGACTGAAACAGGACATTGATAGTTTAGCAGAATGGACAGACAGTCAGGATGATAGTAATTGACTGAAACAGGACATGGATAGTTTAGCAGAATCGACAGACAGTCAGGATGATAGTAATTGACTGAAAGAGGACATTGATAGTTAAGCAGAATGGACAGACAGTCAGGATGATAGTAATTGACTGAAACAGGACATTGATAGTTAAGCAGAATGGATAGACAGTCAGGATGATAGTAATTGACTGAAACAGGACATGGATAGTTTAGCAGAATGGACAGACAGTGAGGATGATAGTAATTGACTGAAACAGGACATTGATAGTTAAGCAGAATGGATAGACAGTCAGGATGATAGTAATTGACTGAAACAGGACATGGATAGTTTAGCAGAATGGACAGACAGTCAGGATGAGAGTAATTGACTGAAACAGGACATTGATAGTTTAGCAGAATGGACAGAGGATCAGGATGATAGTAATTGACTGAAACAGGACATGGATAGTTTAGCAGAATGGACAGACAGTCAGGATGATAGTAATTGACTGAAACAGGACATTGATAGTTTAGCAGAATGGACAGACAGTCAGGATGATAGTAATTGACTGAAACAGGACATTGATAGTTTAGCAGAATGGACAGACAGTCAGGATGATCGTAATTGACTGAAACAGGACATTGATAGTTTAGCAGAATGGACAGACAGTCAGGATGATAGTAATTGACTGAAACAGGACATTGATAGTTTAGCAGAATGGACAGACAGTCAGGATGATAGTAATTGACTGAAACAGGACATGGATAGTTTAGCAGAATGGACAGACAGTCAGGATGATCGTAATTGACTGAAACAGGACATTGATAATTTAGCAGAATGGACAGACAGTCAGGATGATAGTAATTGACTGAAACAGGACATGGATAGTTTAGCAGAATGGACAGACAGTCAGGATGATAGTAATTGACTGAAACAGGACATGGATAGTTTAGCATAATGGACAGACAGTCAGGATGATAGTAATTGACTGAAACAGGACATTGATAATTTAGCAGAATGGACAGACAGTCAGGATGATAGTAATTGACTGAAACAGGACATTGATAGTTTAGCAGAATGGATAGACAGTCAGGATGATAGTAATTGACTGAAACAGGACATGGATAGTTTAGCAGAATGGACAGACAGTCAGGATGATAGTAATTGACTGAAACAGGACATGGATAGTTTAGCAGAATGGACAGACAGTCAGGATGATCGTAATTGACTGAAACAGGACCTTGATAATTTAGCAGAATGGACAGACAGTCAGGATTATCGTAATTGACTGAAACAGGACATTGATAATTTAGCAGAATGGACAGACAGTCAGGATGATAGTAATTGACTGAAACAGGACATGGATAGTTTAGCAGAATGGACAGACAGTCAGGATGATAGTAATTGACTGAAACAGGACATGGATAGTTTAGCAGAATGGACAGACAGTCAGGATGATAGTAATTGACTGAAACAGGACATTGATAATTTAGCAGAATGGACAGACAGTCAGGATGATAGTAATTGACTGAAACAGGACATTGATAGTTTAGCAGAATGGACAGACAGTCAGGATGATAGTAATTGACTGAAACAGGACATTGATAGTTTAGCAGAATGGACAGACAGTCAGGATGATAATAATTGACTGAAACAGGACATTGATAGTTTAGCAGAATGTACAGACAGTCAGGATGATAGTAATTGACTGAAACAGGACATGGATAGTTTAGCAGAATGGACAGAGAGTCAGGATGATAGTAATTGACTGAAACAGGACATTGATAGTTTAGCAGAATGGACAGACAGTCAGGATGATAGTAATTGACTGAAACAGGACATGGATAGTTTAGCAGAATCGACAGACAGTCAGGATGATAGTAATTGACTGAAAGAGGACATTGATAGTTAAGCAGAATGGACAGACTGTCAGGATGATAGTAATTGACTGAAACAGGACATTGATAGTTAAGCAGAATGGATAGACAGTCAGGATGATAGTAATTGACTGAAACAGGACATGGATAGTTTAGCAGAATGGACAGACAGTGAGGATGATAGTAATTGACTGAAACAGGACATTGATAGTTAAGCAGAATGGATAGACAGTCAGGATGATAGTAATTGACTGAAACAGGACATGGATAGTTTAGCAGAATGGACAGACAGTCAGGATGAGAGTAATTGACTGAAACAGGACATTGACAGTTTAGCAGAATGGACAGAGGATCAGGATGATAGTAATTGACTGAAACAGGACATGGATAGTTTAGCAGAATGGACAGACAGTCAGGATGATAGTAATTGACTGAAACAGGACATTGATAGTTTAGCAGAATGGACAGACAGTCAGGATGATAGTAATTGACTGAAACAGGACATTGATAGTTTAGCAGAATGGACAGACAGTCAGGATGATCGTAATTGACTGAAACAGGACATTGATAGTTTAGCAGAATGGACAGACAGTCAGGATGATAGTAATTGACTGAAACAGGACATTGATAGTTTAGCAGAATGGACAGACAGTCAGGATGATAGTAATTGACTGAAACAGGACATGGATAGTTTAGCAGAATGGACAGACAGTCAGGATGATCGTAATTGACTGAAACAGGACATTGATAATTTAGCAGAATGGACAGACAGTCAGGATGATAGTAATTGACTGAAACAGGACATGGATAGTTTAGCAGAATGGACAGACAGTCAGGATGATAGTAATTGACTGAAACAGGACATGGATAGTTTAGCATAATGGACAGACAGTCAGGATGATAGTAATTGACTGAAACAGGACATTGATAATTTAGCAGAATGGACAGACAGTCAGGATGATAGTAATTGACTGAAACAGGACATTGATAGTTTAGCAGAATGGATAGACAGTCAGGATGATAGTAATTGACTGAAACAGGACATGGATAGTTTAGCAGAATGGACAGACAGTCAGGATGATAGTAATTGACTGAAACAGGACATGGATAGTTTAGCAGAATGGACAGACAGTCAGGATGATAGTAATTGACTGAAACAGGACATTGATAATTTAGCAGAATGGACAGACAGTCAGGATGATAGTAATTGACTGAAACAGGACATTGATAGTTTAGCAGAATGGACAGACAGTCAGGATGATCGTAATTGACTGAAACAGGACATTGATAGTTTAGCAGAATGGACAGACAGTCAGGATGATAGTAATTGACTGAAACAGGACATGGATAGTTTAGCAGAATGGACAGACAGTCAGGATGATAGTAATTGACTGAAACAGGACATTGATAATTTAGCAGAATGGACAGACAGTCAGGATGATAGTAATTGACTGAAACAGGACATTGATAGTTTAGCAGAATGGACAGACAGTCAGGATGATCGTAATTGACTGAAACAGGACATGGATAGTTTAGCAGAATGGACAGACAGTCAGGATGATAGTAATTGACTGAAACAGGACATGGATAGTTTAGCAGAATCGACAGACAGTCTGGATGATAGTAATTGACTGAAACAGGACATGGATAGTTTAGCAGAATCAACAGACAGTCTGGATGATAGTAATTGACTGAAACAGGACATGGATAGTTTAGCAGAATGGATAGACAGTCTTTCTTTCTTTCTTTTGGGCCTCCTTATCTCGAGAGACAATGGATACGCGCCTGGAGGTGGTCAGTGGTTTGTGAAGCAGCGCCTGGAGTGGCTATAAAGGCCAATTCTGGAGTGACAGGCTCTTCCACAGGTGCTGCAGAGAAATTTGTTTGTTGGGGCTGTTGCACATTTGGCTCTCCCCTTGCGCCTCTGTCTTTTTTCCTGCCAACTACTAAGTCTCTTCGACTCGCCACAATTTAGCCCTGTCTTTATGGCTGCCCGCCAGCTCTGGCGAATGCTGGCAACTGACTCCCACGACTTGTGATCAATGTCACACGATTTCATGTCGCGTTTGCAGACGTCTTTATAACGGAGACATGGACGGCCGGTGGGTCTGATACCAGTGGCGAGCTCGCTGTACAATGTGTCTTTGGGGATCCTGCCATCTTCCATGCGGCTCACATGGCCAAGCCATCTCAAGCGCCGCTGACTCAGTAGTGTGTATAAGCTGGGGATGTTGGCCGCTTCAAGGACTTCTGTGTTGGAGATATAGTCCTGCCACCTGATGCCAAGTATTCTCCGAAGGCAGCGAAGATGGAATGAATTGAGACGTCGCTCTTGGCTGGCATACGTTGTCCAGGCCTCGCTGCCGTAGAGCAAGGTACTGAGGACACAGGCCTGATACACTCGGACTTTTGTGTTCCGTGTCAGTGCGCCATTTTCCCACACTCTCTTGGCCAGTCTGAACATAGCAGTGGAAGCCTTACCCATGCGCTTGTTGATTTCTGCATCTAGAGACAGGTTACTGGTGATAGTTGAGCCTAGGTAGGTGAACTCTTGAACCACTTCCAGAGCGTGGTCGCCAATATTGATGGATGGAGCATTTCTGACATCCTGCCCCATGATGTTCGTTTTCTTGAGGCTGATGGTTAGGCCAAATTCATTGCAGGCAGACGCAAACCTGTCGATGAGACTCTGCAGGCATTCTTCAGTGTGAGATGTTAAAGCAGCATCGTCAGCAAAGAGGAGTTCTCTGATGAGGACTTTCCGTACTTTGGACTTTGCTCTTAGACGGGCAAGGTTGAACAACCTGCCCCCTGATCTTGTGTGGAGGAAAATTCCTTCTTCAGAGGATTTGAACGCATGTGAAAGCAGCAGGGAGAAGAAAATCCCAAAAAGTGTGGGTGCGAGAACAGGATGATCGTAATTGACTGAAACAGGACATGGATAGTTTAGCAGAATGGACAGACAGTCAGGATGATCGTAATTGACTGAAACAGGACATGGATAGTTTAGCAGAATGGACAGACAGTCAGGATGATAGTAATTGACTGAAACAGGACATGGATAGTTTAGCAGAATCGACAGACAGTCTGGATGATAGTAATTGACTGAAACAGGACATGGATAGTTTAGCAGAATCAACAGACAGTCTGGATGATAGTAATTGACTGAAACAGGACATGGATAGTTTAGCAGAATGGATAGACAGTCAGGATGATAGTAATTGACTGAAACAGGACATTGATAGTTTAGCAGAATGGACAGACAGTCAGGATGATAGTAATTCACTGAAACAGGACATTGATAGTTTAGCAGAATGGACAGACAGTCAGGATGATAGTAATTGACTGAAACAGGACATGGATAGTTTAGCAGAATGGACAGACAGTCAGGATGATCGTAATTGACTGAAACAGGACATGGATAGTTTAGCAGAATGGACAGAGAGTCAGGATGATAGTAATTGACTGAAACAGGACATTGATAGTTTAGCAGAATGGACAGACAGTCAGGATGATAGTAATTGACTGAAACAGGACATTGATAGTTTAGCAGAATGGACAGACAGTCAGGATGATAGTAATTGACTGAAACAGGACATGGATAGTTTAGCAGAATGGACAGACAGTCAGGATGATAGTAATTGACTGAAACAGGACATTGATAGTTTAGCAGAATGGACAGACAGTCAGGATGATAGTAATTGACTGAAACAGGACATGGATAGTTTAGCAGAATGGACAGACAGTCAGGATGATAGTAATTGACTGAAACAGGACATTGATAGTTTAGCAGAATGGACAGACAGTCAGGATGATAGTAATTGACTGAAACAGGACATGGATAGTTTAGCAGAATGGACAGACAGTCAGGATGATCGTAATTGACTGAAACAGGACATTGATAATTTAGCAGAATGGACAGACAGTCAGGATTATCGTAATTGACTGAAACAGGACATTGATAATTTAGCAGAATGGACAGACAGTCAGGATGATAGTAATTGACTGAAACAGGACATGGATAGTTTAGCAGAATGGACAGACAGTCAGGATGATAGCAATTGACTGAAACAGGACATTGATAATTTAGCAGAATGGACAGACAGTCAGGATGATAGTAATTGACTGAAACAGGACATTGATAGTTTAGCAGAATGGACAGACAGTCAGGATGATAGTAATTGACTGAAACAGGACATGGATAGTTTAGCAGAATGGACAGACAGTCAGGATGATCGTAATTGACTGAAACAGGACATTGATAATTTAGCAGAATGGACAGACAGTCAGGATTATCGTAATTGACTGAAACAGGACATTGATAATTTAGCAGAATGGACAGACAGTCAGGATGATAGTAATTGACTGAAACAGGACATTGATAGTTTAGCAGAATGGACAGACAGTCAGGATGATAGTAATTGACTGAAACAGGACATTGATAGTTTAGCAGAATGGACAGACAGTCAGGATGATAGTAATTGACTGAAACAGGACATTGATAGTTTAGCAGAATGGACAGACAGTCAGGATGATAGTAATTGACTGAAACAGGACATGGATAGTTTAGCAGAATGGACAGACAGTCAGGATGATAGTAATTGACTGAAACAGGACATGGATAGTTTAGCAGAATGGACAGACAGTCAGGATGATAGTAATTGACTGAAACAGGACATGGATAGTTTAGCAGAATGGACAGACAGTCAGGATGATAGTAATTGACTGAAACAGGACAGGGATAGTTTAGCAGAATGGACAGACAGTCAGGATGATAGTAATTGACTGAAACAGGACATTGATAGTTTAGCAGAATGGACAGACAGTCAGGATGATAGTAATTGACTGAAACAGGACATGGATAGTTTAGCAGAATGGACAGACAGTCAGGATGATAGTAATTGACTGAAACAGGACATTGATAATTTAGCAGAATGGACAGACAGTCAGGATGATAGTAATTGACTGAAACAGGACATTGATAATTTAGCAGAATGGACAGACAGTCAGGATGATAGTAATTGACTGAAACAGGACATGGATAGTTTAGCAGAATGGACAGACAGTCAGGATGATAGCAATTGACTGAAACAGGACATTGATAATTTAGCAGAATGGACAGACAGTCAGGATGATAGTAATTGACTGAAACAGGACATTGATAGTTTAGCAGAATGGACAGACAGTCAGGATGATAGTAATTGACTGAAACAGGACATGGATAGTTTAGCAGAATGGACAGACAGTCAGGATGATCGTAATTGACTGAAACAGGACATTGATAATTTAGCAGAATGGACAGACAGTCAGGATTATCGTAATTGACTGAAACAGGACATTGATAATTTAGCAGAATGGACAGACAGTCAGGATGATAGTAATTGACTGAAACAGGACATTGATAGTTTAGCAGAATGGACAGACAGTCAGGATGATAGTAATTGACTGAAACAGGACATTGATAGTTTAGCAGAATGGACAGACAGTCAGGATGATAGTAATTGACTGAAACAGGACATTGATAGTTTAGCAGAATGGACAGACAGTCAGGATGATAGTAATTGACTGAAACAGGACATGGATAGTTTAGCAGAATGGACAGACAGTCAGGATGATAGTAATTGACTGAAACAGGACATGGATAGTTTAGCAGAATGGACAGACAGTCAGGATGATAGTAATTGACTGAAACAGGACATGGATAGTTTAGCAGAATGGACAGACAGTCAGGATGATAGTAATTGACTGAAACAGGACAGGGATAGTTTAGCAGAATGGACAGACAGTCAGGATGATAGTAATTGACTGAAACAGGACATTGATAGTTTAGCAGAATGGACAGACAGTCAGGATGATAGTAATTGACTGAAACAGGACATGGATAGTTTAGCAGAATGGACAGACAGTCAGGATGATAGTAATTGACTGAAACAGGACATTGATAATTTAGCAGAATGGACAGACAGTCAGGATGATAGTAATTGACTGAAACAGGACATTGATAGTTTAGCAGAATGGACAGACAGTCAGGATGATCGTAATTGACGGAAACAGGACATGGATAGTTTAGCAGAATGGACAGACAGTCAGGATGATAGTAATTGACTGAAACAGGACATGGATAGTTTAGCAGAATCGACAGACAGTCTGGATGATAGTAATTGACTGAAACAGGACATGGATAGTTTAGCAGAATCAACAGACAGTCTGGATGATAGTAATTGACTGAAACAGGACATGGATACTTTAGCAGAATGGATAGACAGTCAGGATGATAGTAATTGACTGAAACAGGACATTGATAGTTTAGCAGAATGGACAGACAGTCAGGATGATAGTAATTGACTGAAACAGGACATTGATAGTTTAGCAGAATGGACAGACAGTCAGGATGATAGTAATTGACTGAAACAGGACATGGATAGTTTAGCAGAATGGACAGACAGTCAGGATGATCGTAATTGACTGAAACAGGACATTGATAATTTAGCAGAATGGACAGACAGTCAGGATTATCGTAATTGACTGAAACAGGACATTGATAATTTAGCAGAATGGACAGACAGTCAGGATGATAGTAATTGACTGAAACAGGACATGGATAGTTTAGCAGAATGGACAGAGAGTCAGGATGATAGTAATTGACTGAAACAGGACATTGATAGTTTAGCAGAATGGACAGACAGTCAGGATGATAGTAATTGACTGAAACAGGACATTGATAGTTTAGCAGAATGGACAGACAGTCAGGATGATAGTAATTGACTGAAACAGGACATGGATAGTTTAGCAGAATGGACAGACAGTCAGGATGATAGTAATTGACTGAAACAGGACATTGATAGTTTAGCAGAATGGACAGACAGTCAGGATGATAGTAATTGACTGAAACAGGACATGGATAGTTTAGCAGAATGGACAGACAGTCAGGATGATAGTAATTGACTGAAACAGGACATTGATAGTTTAGCAGAATGGACAGACAGTCAGGATGATAGTAATTGACTGAAACAGGACATGGATAGTTTAGCAGAATGGACAGACAGTCAGGATGATCGTAATTGACTGAAACAGGACATTGATAATTTAGCAGAATGGACAGACAGTCAGGATTATCGTAATTGACTGAAACAGGACATTGATAATTTAGCAGAATGGACAGACAGTCAGGGTGATAGTAATTGACTGAAACAGGACATGGATAGTTTAGCAGAATGGACAGACAGTCAGGATGATAGCAATTGACTGAAACACGACATTGATAATTTAGCAGAATGGACAGACAGTCAGGATGATAGTAATTGACTGAAACAGGACATTGATAGTTTAGCAGAATGGACAGACAGTCAGGATGATAGTAATTGACTGAAACAGGACATGGATAGTTTAGCAGAATGGACAGACAGTCAGGATGATCGTAATTGACTGAAACAGGACATAGATAATTTAGCAGAATGGACAGACAGTCAGGATTATCGTAATTGACTGAAACAGGACATTGATAATTTAGCAGAATGGACAGACAGTCAGGATGATCGTAATTGACTGAAACAGGACATTGATAATTTAGCAGAATGGACAGACAGTCAGGATTATCGTAATTGACTGAAACAGGACATTGATAATTTAGCAGAATGGACAGACAGTCAGGATGATAGTAATTGACTGAAACAGGACATTGATAGTTTAGCAGAATGGACAGACAGTCAGGATGATAGTAATTGACTGAAACAGGACATGGATAGTTTAGCAGAATGGACAGACAGTCAGGATGATAGTAATTGACTGAAACAGGACATTGATAGTTTAGCAGAATGGACAGACAGTCAGGATGATAGTAATTGACTGAAACAGGACATTGATAGTTTAGCAGAATGGACAGACAGTCAGGATGATAGTAATTGACGGAAACAGGACATGGATAGTTTAGCAGAATGGACAGACAGTCAGGATGATAGTAATTGACTGAAACAGGACATGGATAGTTTAGCAGAATGGACAGACAGTCAGGATGATAGTAATTGACTGAAACAGGACAGGGATAGTTTAGCAGAATGGACAGACAGTCAGGATGATAGTAATTGACTGAAACAGGACATGGATAGTTTAGCAGAATGGACAGACAGTCAGGATGATAGTAATTGACTGAAACAGGACATTGATAGTTTAGCAGAATGGACAGACAGTCAGGATGATCGTAATTGACGGAAACAGGACATGGATAGTTTAGCAGAATGGACAGACAGTCAGGATGATAGTAATTGACTGAAACAGGACATTGATAATTTAGCAGAATGGACAGACAGTCAGGATGATAGTAATTGACTGAAACAGGACATTGATAGTTTAGCAGAATGGACAGACAGTCAGGATGATAGTAATTGACGGAAACAGGACATTGATAGTTTAGCAGAATGGACAGAAAGTCAGGATGATAGTAATTGACTGAAACAGGACATGGATAGTTTAGCAGAATGGACAGACAGTCAGGATGATAGTAATTGACTGAAACAGGACATGGATAGTTTAGCAGAATGGACAGACAGTCAGGATGATAGTAATTGACTGAAACAGGACATGGATAGTTTAGCAGAATGGACAGACCGTCAGGATGATAGTAATTGACTGAAACAGGACATGGATAGTTTAGCAGAATGGACAGACAGTCAGGATGATAGTAATTGACTGAAACAGGACATTGATAGTTTAGCAGAATCGACAGACAGTCAGGATGATAGTAATTTACTGAAACAGGACATTGATAGTTTAGCAGAATGGACAGACAGTCTGGATGATAGTAATTGACTGAAACAGGACATTGATAGTTTAGCAGAATGGACAGACAGTCAGGATGATAGTAATTGACTGAAACAGGACATTGATAGTTTAGCAGAATGGACAGACAGTCAGGATGATAGTAATTGACTGAAACAGGACATTGATAGTTTAGCAGACTGGACAGACTGTCAGGATGATAGTAATTGACTGAAACAGGACATTGATAGTTTAGCAGAATGGACAGACAGTCAGGATGATAGTAATTGACTGAAACAGGACATTGATAGTTTAGCAGAATGGACAGAGAGTCAGGATGATAGTAATTGACTGAAACAGGACATTGATTGTTTAGCAGAATCGACAGACAGTCAGGATGATAGTAATTGACTGAAACAGGACATTGATAGTTTAGCAGAATGGACAGACTGTCAGGATGATAGTAATTGACTGAAACAGGACATTGATAGTTTAGCAGAATGGACAGACAGTCAGGATGATAGGAATTGACGGAAACAGGACATGGATAGTTTAGCAGAATGGACAGACAGTCAGGATGATAGTAATTGACTGAAACAGGACATGGATAGTTTAGCAGTATGGACAGACAGTCAGGATGATAGTAATTGACTGAAACAGGACATTGATAGTTTAGCAGAATCGACAGACAGTCAGGATGATAGTAATTGAATGAAACAGGACATGGATAGTTTAGCAGAATGGACAGACAGTCAGGATGATAGTAATTGACTGAAACAGGACATTGATAGTTTAGCAGAATGGACAGACAGTCAGGATGATAGTAATTGACTGAAACAGGACATTGATAGTTTATCAGAATGGATAGACAGTCAGGATGATAGTAATTGAATGAAACAGGACATGGATAGTTTAGCAGAATGGACAGACAGTCAGGATGATAGTAATTGACTGAAACAGGACATTGATAGTTTAGCAGAATGGACAGACAGTCTGGATGATAGTAATTGACTGAAACAGGACATTGATAGTTTAGCAGAATGGACAGACTGTCAGGATGATAGTAATTGACTGAAACAGGACATTGATAGTTTAGCAGAATGGACAGACAGTCAGGATGATAGTAATTGACTGAAACAGGACATTGATAGTTTAGCAGAATGGACAGACTGTCAGGATGATAGTAATTGACTGAAACAGGACATTGATAGTTTAGCAGAATGGACAGACAGTCAGGATGATAGTAATTGACTGAAACAGGACATTGATAGTTTAGCAGAATGGACAGAGAGTCAGGATGATAGTAATTGACTGAAACAGGACATTGATTGTTTAGCAGAATCGACAGACAGTCAGGATGATAGTAATTGACTGAAGCAGGACATTGATAGTTTAGCAGAATGGACAGACTGTCAGGATGATAGTAATTGACTGAAACAGGACATTGATAGTTTAGCAGAATGGACAGACAGTCAGGATGATAGTAATTGACGGAAACAGGACATGGATAGTTTAGCAGAATGGACAGACAGTCAGGATGATAGTAATTGACTGAAACAGGACATGGATAGTTTAGCAGAATGGACAGACAGTCAGGATGATAGTAATTGACTGAAACAGGACATGGATAGTTTAGCAGAATGGACAGACAGTCAGGATGATAGTAATTGACTGAAACAGGACATGGATAGTTTAGCAGAATGGACAGACAGTCAGGATGATAGTAATTGACTGAAACAGGACATTGATAGTTTAGCAGAATCGACAGACAGTCAGGATGATAGTAATTTACTGAAACAGGACATTGATAGTTTAGCAGAATGGACAGACAGTCTGGATGATAGTAATTGACTGAAACAGGACATGGATAGTTTAGCAGAATGGACAGACAGTCAGGATGATAGTAATTGACTGAAACAGGACATTGATAGTTTAGCAGAATGGACAGACAGTCAGGATGATAGTAATTGACTGAAACAGGACATTGATAGTTTAGCAGAATGAACAGACTGTCAGGATGATAGTAATTGACTGAAACAGGACATTGATAGTTTAGCAGAATGGACAGACAGTCAGGATGATAGTAATTGACTGAAACAGGACATTGATAGTTTAGCAGAATGGACAGAGAGTCAGGATGATAGTAATTGACTGAAACAGGACATTGATTGTTTAGCAGAATCGACAGACAGTCAGGATGATAGTAATTGACTGAAACAGGACATTGATAGTTTAGCAGAATGGACAGACTGTCAGGATGATAGTAATTGACTGAAACAGGACATTGATAGTTTAGCAGAATGGACAGACAGTCAGGATGATAGGAATTGACGGAAACAGGACATGGATAGTTTAGCAGAATGGACAGACAGTCAGGATGATAGTAATTGAATGAAACAGGACATGGATAGTTTAGCAGAATGGACAGACAGTCAGGATGATAGTAATTGACTTAAACAGGACATTGATAGTTTAGCAGAATGGACAGACAGTCAGGATGATAGTAATTGACTGAAACAGGACATTGATAGTTTAGCAGAATGGATAGACAGTCAGGATGATAGTAATTGAATGAAACAGGACATGGATAGTTTAGCAGAATGGACAGACAGTCAGGATGATAGTAATTGACTGAAACAGGACATTGATAGTTTAGCAGAATGGACAGACAGTCAGGATGATAGTAATTGACTGAAACAGGACATTGATAGTTTAGCAGAATGGACAGACAGTCAGGATGATAGTAATTGACTGAAACAGGACATGGATAGTTTAGCAGAATGGACAGACAGTCAGGATGATAGTAATTGACTGAAACAGGACATGGATAGTTTAGCAGAATGGACAGACAGTCAGGATGATAGTAATTGACTGAAACAGGACATGGATAGTTTAGCAGAATGGACAGACAGTCAGGATGATAGTAATTGACTGAAACAGGACATTGATAGTTTAGCAGAATCGACAGACAGTCAGGATGATAGTAATTTACTGAAACAGGACATTGACAGTTTAGCAGAATGGACAGACAGTCTGGATGATAGTAATTGACTGAAACAGGACATTGATAGTTTAGCAGAATGGACAGACAGTCAGGATGATAGTAATTGACTGAAACAGGACATTGATAGTTTAGCAGAATGGACAGACAGTCAGGATGATAGTAATTGACTGAAACAGGACATTGATAGTTTAGCAGAATGGACAGACAGTCAGGATGATAGTAATTGAATGAAACAGGACATGGATAGTTTAGCAGAATGGACAGACAGTCAGGATGATAGTAATTGAATGAAACAGGACATGGATAGTTTAGCAGAATGGACAGACAGTCAGGATGATAGTAATTGACTGAAACAGGACATTGATAGTTTAGCAGAATGGACAGACAGTCAGGATGATAGTAATTGACTGAAACAGGACATTGATAGTTTAGCAGAATGGACAGACAGTCAGGATGATAGTAATTGACTGAAACAGGACATGGATAGTTTAGCAGAATGGACAGACAGTCAGGATGATAGTAATTGACTGAAAGAGGACATTGATAGTTTAGCAGAATGGATAGACAGTCAGGATGATAGTAATTGACTGAAACAGGACATGGATAGTTTAGCAGAATGGACAGACAGACAGTCAGGATGATAGTAATTGACTGAAACATGACATTGATAGTTTAGCAGAATGGACAGACAGTCAGGATGATAGTAATTGACTGAAATAGGACATTGATAAATTAGCAGAATGGACAGACAGTCAGGATGACAGTAATTGACTGAAACAGGACATTGATAGTTTAGCAGAATGGACAGACAGTCAGGATGATAGTAATTGACTGAAACAGGACATTGATAGTTTAGCAGAATGGACAGACAGTCAGGATGATAGTAATTGACTGAAATAGGACATGGATAGTTTAGCAGAATGGACAGACAGTCAGGATGATAGTAATTGACTGAAACAGGACATTGATAAATTAGCAGAATGGAGAGACAGTCAGGATGATAGTAATTGACTGAAACAGGACATAGATAAATTAGCAGAATGGACAGACAGTCAGGATGATAGTAATTGACTGAAACAGGACATTGATACTTTAGCAGAATGGATAGACAGTCAGGATGATAGTAATTGACTGAAACAGGACATTGATAGTTTAGCAGAATGGATAGACAGTCAGGATGATAGTAATTGACTGAAACAGGACATTGATAGTTTAGCAGAATGGACAGACAGTCAGGATGATAGTAATTGACTGAAACAGGACATTGATAGTTTAGCAGAATGGATAGACAGTCAGGATGATAGTAATTGACTGAAACAGGACATTGATAGTTTAGCAGAATGGATAGACACTCAGGATGATAGTAATTGACTGAAACAGGACATTGATAGTTTAGCAGAATGGACAGACAGTCAGGATGATAGTAATTGACTGAAACAGGACATTGATAGTTTAGCAGAATCGACAGACAGTCAGGATGATAGTAATTTACTGAAACAGGACATTGATAGTTTAGCAGAATGGACAGACAGTCTGGATGATAGTAATTGACTGAAACAGGACATTGATAGTTTAGCAGAATGGACAGACTGTCAGGATGATAGTAATTGACTGAAACAGGACATTGATAGTTTAGCAGAATGGACAGACAGTCAGGATGATAGTAATTGACTGAAACAGGACATTGATAGTTTAGCAGAATGGACAGAGAGTCAGGATGATAGTAATTGACTGAAACAGGACATTGATTGTTTAGCAGAATCGACAGACAGTCAGGATGATAGTAATTGACTGAAACAGGACATTGATAGTTTAGCAGAATGGATAGACAGTCAGGATGATAGTAATTGAATGAAACAGGACATGGATAGTTTAGCAGAATGGACAGACAGTCAGGATGATAGTAATTGACTGAAACAGGACATTGATAGTTTAGCAGAATGGACAGACAGTCAGGATGATAGTAATTGAATGAAACAGGACATGGATAGTTTCGCAGAATGGACAGACAGTCAGGATGATAGTAATTGAATGAAACAGGACATGGATAGTTTAGCAGAATGGACAGACAGTCAGGATGATAGTAATTGACTGAAACAGGACATTGATAGTTTAGCAGAAAGGACAGACAGTCAGGATGATAGTAATTGACTGAAACAGGACATTGATAGTTTAGCAGAATGGACAGACAGTCAGGATGATAGTAATTGACTGAAACAGGACATGGATAGTTTAGCAGAATGGACAGACAGTCAGGATGATAGTAATTGACTGAAACATGACATTGATAGTTTAGCAGAATGGACAGACAGTCAGGATGATAGTAATTGACTGAAACAGGACATGGATAGTTTAGCAGAATGGAGAGACAGTCAGGATGATAGTAATTGACTGAAACAGGACATGGATAGTTTAGCAGAATGGATAGACTGTCAGGATGATAGTAATTGACTGAAACAGGACATGGATATTTTAGCAGAATGGATAGACAGTCAGGATGATAGTAATTGACTGAAACAGGACATTGATAGTTTAGCAGAATGGACAGACAGTCAGGATGATAGTAATTGACTGAAACAGGACATGGATAGTTTAGCAGAATGGACAGACAGTCAGGATGATAGTAATTGACTGAAACAGGACATGGATAGTTTAGCAGAATGGACAGACAGTCAGGATGACAGTAATTGACTGAAACAGGACATTGATAGTTTAGCAGAATGGACAGACAGTCAGGATGATAGTAATTGACTGAAACAGGACATTGATAGTTTAGCAGAATGGACAGACAGTCAGGATGATAGTAATTGACTGAAATAGGACATTGATAAATTAGCAGAATGGACAGACAGTCAGGATGATAGTAATTGACTGAAACAGGACATTGATAAATTAGCAGAATGGAGAGACAGTCAGGATGATAGTAATTGACTGAAACAGGACATAGATAAATTAGCAGAATGGAGAGACAGTCAGGATGATAGTAATTGACTGAAACAGGACATAGATAAATTAGCAGAATGGACAGACAGTCAGGATGATAGTAATTGACTGAAACAGGACATTGATATTTTAGCAGAATGGATAGACAGTCAGGATGATAGTAATTGACTGAAACAGGACATTGATAGTTTAGCAGAATGGATAGACAGTCAGGATGATAGTAATTGACTGAAACAGGACATTGATAGTTTAGCAGAATGGATAGACAGTCAGGATGATAGTAATTGACTGAAACAGGACATGGATAGTTTAGCAGAATGGATAGACAGTCAGGATGATAGTAATTGACTGAAACAGGACATGGATAGTTTAGCAGAATGGATAGACAGTCAGGATGATAGTAATTGACTGAAACAGGACATTGATAGTTTAGCAGAATGGAGAGACAGTCAGGATGATAGTAATTGACTGAAACAGGACATGGATAGTTTAGCAGAATGGACAGACAGTCAGGATGATAGTAATTGACTGAAACAGGACATGGATAGTTTAGCAGAATGGACAGACAGTCAGGATGATAGCAATTGACTGAAACAGGACATTGATAGGTTAGCAGAATGAACAGACATTCAGGATGATTGTAATTGACTGAAACAGGACATTGATAGGTTAGCAGAATGGATAGACAGTCAGGATGATAGTAATTGACTGAAACAGGACATTGATAGTTTAGCAGAATGGACAGACAGTCAGGATGATAGTAATTGACTGAAACAGGACATGGATAGTTTAGCAGAATGGATAGACAGTCAGGATGATAGTAATTGACTGAAACAGTACATTGATAGTTTAGCAGAATGGACAGACAGTCAGGATGATAGTAATTGACTGTAACAGGACATGGATAGTTTAGCAGAATGGATAGACAGTCAGGATGATAGTAATTGACTGAAACAGTACATTGATAGTTTAGCAGAATGGACAGACAGTCAGGATGATAGTAATTGACTGAAACAGGACATGGATAGTTTAGCAGAATGGACAGACAGTCAGGATGATAGTAATTGACTGAAACAGGACATTGATGGTTTAGCAGAATGGACAGACAGTCAGGATGATAGTAATTGACTGAAACAGGACATGGATAGTTTAGCAGAATGGACAGACAGTCAGGATGATAGTAATTAACTGAAACAGGACATGGATAGTTTAGCAGAATGGACAGACAGTCAGGATGATAGTAATTGACTGAAACAGGACATTGATAGTTTAGCAGAATGGACAGACAGTCAGGATGAGAGTAATTGACTGAAACAGGACATTGATAAATTAGCAGAATGGACAGAGGATCAGGATGATAGTAATTGACTGAAACAGGACATTGATAAATTAGCAGAATGGACAGACATTCAGGATGATAGTAATTGACTGAAACAGGACATAGATAAATTAGCAGAATGGACAGACAGTCAGGATGATAGTAATTGACTGAAACAGGACATTGATAGTTTAGCAGAATGGACAGACAGTCAGGATGATAGTAATTGACTGAAACAGGACATGGATAGTTTAACAGAATGGACAGACAGTCCGGATGATAGTAATTGACTGAAACAGGACATTGATAAATTAGCAGAATGGACAGAGGATCAGGATGATAGTAATTGACTGAAACAGGACATTGATAAATTAGCAGAATGGACAGACAGTCAGGATGATAGTAATTGACTGAAACAGGACATTGATAAATTAGCAGAATGGACAGAGGATCAGGATGATAGTAATTGACTGAAACAGGACATTGATAAATTAGCAGAATGGACAGACAGTCAGGATGATAGTAATTGACTGAAACAGGACATGGATAGTTTAGCAGAATGGACAGACAGTCAGGATGATAGTAATTGACTGCAACAGGACATTGATAAATTAGCAGAATGGACAGACAGTCAGGATGATAGTAATTGACTGAAACAGGACATAGATAGTTTAGCAGAATGGACAGACAGTCAGGATGATAGTAATTGACTGAAACAGGACATGGATAGTTTAGCAGAATGGACAGACAGTCAGGATGATAGCAATTGACTGAAACAGGACATTGATAGGTTAGCAGAATGAACAGACATTCAGGATGATTGTAATTGACTGAAACAGGACATTGATAGGTTAGCAGAATGGATAGACAGTCAGGATGATAGTAATTGACTGAAACAGGACATTGATAGTTTAGCAGAATGGACAGACAGTCAGGATGATAGTAATTGACTGAAACAGGACATAGATAAATTAGCAGAATGGACAGACAGTCAGGATGATAGTAATTGACTGAAACAGGACATTGATAGTTTAGCAGAATGGACAGACAGTCAGGATGATAGTAATTGACTGAAACAGGACATGGATAGTTTAACAGAATGGACAGACAGTCCGGATGATAGTAATTGACTGAAACAGGACATGGATAGTTTAGCAGAATGGATAGACAGTCAGGATGATAGTAATTGACTGAAACAGGACATTGATAAATTAGCAGAATGGACAGACAGTCAGGATGATAGTAATTGACTGAAACAGGACATTGATAAATTAGCAGAATAGACAGAGGATCAGGATGATAGTAATTGACTGAAACAGGACATTGATAAATTAGCAGAATGGACAGACAGTCAGGATGATAGTAATTGACTGAAACAGGACACTGATAGGTTAGCAGAATGGATAGACAGTCAGGATGATAATAATTGACTGAAACAGGACATTGATAGTTTAGCAGAATGGATAGACAGTCAGGATGATAGTAATTGACTGAAACAGGACATTGATAAATTAGCAGAATGGACAGACAGTCAGGATGATAGTAATTGACTGAAACAGGACATTGATAAATTAGCAGAATGGACAGACAGTCAGGATGATAGTAATTGACTGAAACAGGACATTGATAAATTAGCAGAATGGACAGACAGTCAGGATGATAGTAATTGACTGAAACATGACATTGATAAATTAGCAGAATGGACAGAGGATCAGGATGATAGTAATTGGCTGAAACAGGACATTGATAGATTAGCAGAATGGACAGACAGTCAGGATGATAGTAATTGACTGAAACAGGACATTGATAAATTAGCAGAATGGACAGAGGATCAGGATGATAGTAATTGGCTGAAACAGGACATTGATAAATTAGCAGAATGGACAGACAGTCAGGATGATAGTAATTGACTGAAACAGGACATTGATAGTTTAGCAGAATGGACAGACAGTCAGGATGATAGTAATTGACTGAAACAGGACATTGATAGTTTAGCAGAATGGACAGACAGTACGGATGATAGTAATTGACTGAAACAGGACATTGATAAATTAGCAGAATGGACAGACAGTCAGGATGATAGTAATTGACTGAAACAGGACATTGATAAATTAGCAGAATGGACAGACAGTCAGGATGATAGTAATTGACTGAAACAGGACATTGATAAATTAGCCGAATGGACAGAGGATCAGGATGATAGTAATTGACTGAAACAGGACATTGATAAATTAGCAGAATGGACAGACAGTCAGGATGATAGTAATTGACTGAAACAGGACATAGATAAATTAGCAGAATGGACAGACAGTCAGGATGATAGTAATTGACTGAAACAGGACATTGATAGTTTAGCAGAATGGACAGACAGTCAGGATGATAGTAATTGACTGAAACAGGACATCGATAAATTAGCAGAATGGACAGACAGTCAGGATGATAGTAATTGAATGAAACAGGACATTGATAGTTTAGCAGAATGGACAGACAGTCAGGATGATAGTAATTGACTGAAACAGGACATTGATAGTTTAGCAGAATGGACAGACAGTCAGGATGATATTAATTGACTGAAACAGGACATGGATAGTTTAGCAGAATGGACAGAGGATAAGGATGATAGTAATTGACTGAAACAGGACATGGATAGTTTAGCACAATGGACAGAGGATCAGGATGATAGTAATTGACTGAAACAGGACATTGATAGTTTAGCAGAATGGACAGACAGTCAGGATGATAGTAATTGACTGAAACAGGACATTGATAGTTTAGCAGAATGGACAGACAGTCAGGATGATAGTAATTGACTGAAACAGGACATTGATAGTTTAGCAGAATGGACAGACAGTCAGGATGATAGTAATTGACTGAAACAGGACATGGATAGTTTAGCAGAATGGACAGACAGTCAGGATGATAGCAATTGACTGAAACAGGACATTGATAAATTAGCAGAATGGACAGAGGATCAGGATGATAGTAATTGACTGAAACAGGACATTGATAGTTTAGCAGAATGGACAGACAGTCAGGATGATAGTAATTGACTGAAACAGGACATTGATAAATTAGCAGAATGGACAGACAGTCAGGATGATAGTAATTGACTGAAACAGGACATTGATAGTTTAGCAGAAAGGACAGACAGTCAGGATTAGTAATTGACTGAAACAGGACATTGATAGTTTAGCAGAATGGACAGACAGTCAGGATGATAGTAATTGACTGAAACAGGACATTGACAAATTAGCAGAATGGACAGACAGTCCGGATGATAGTAATTGACTGAAACAGGACATTGGTAGTTGAGCAGAATGGACAGACAGTCAGGATGATAGTAATTGACTGAAACAGGACATTGATAGTTTAGCAGAATGAACATACAGTCAGGATGATCGTAATTGACTGAAACAGGACATTGATAGTTTAGCAGAATGGACACAGACAGTCAGGATGATAATAATTGACTGAAACAGGACATTGATAAATTAGCAGAATGGACAGCCAGTCAGGATGATAGCAATAGACTGAAACAGGACATTGATAAATTAGCAGAATGGACAGAGGATCAGGATGATAGTAATTGACTGAAACTAGGACATTGATAAATTAGCAGAATGGACAGACAGTCAGGATGATAGTAATTGACTGAAACAGGACATTGATTGTATGTTCATTCTGCTAAACTATCAATGTCCTGTTTCAGTCAATTACTATCATCCTGACTGTCTGTCCATTCTGCTAATTTATCAATGTCCTAGTTTCAGTCAATTACTATCATCCTGATCCTCTGTCCATTCTGCTAATTTATCAATGTCCTGTTTCAGTCTATTGCTATCATCCTGACTGGCTGTCCATTCTGCTAATTTATCAATGTCCTGTTTCAGTCAATTATTATCATCCTGACTGTCTGTGTCCATTCTGCTAAACTATCAATGTCCTGTTTCAGTCAATTACGATCATCCTGACTGTATGTTCATTCTGCTAAACTATCAATGTCCTGTTTCAGTCAATTACTATCATCCTGACTGTCTGTCCATTCTGCTCAACTACCAATGTCCTGTTTCAGTCAATTACTATCATCCGGACTGTCTGTCCATTCTGCTAATTTATCAATGTCCTGTTTCAGTCAATTACTATCATCCTGACTGTCTGTCCATTCTGCTAAACTATCAATTTCCTGTTTCAGTCAATTACGATCATCCTGACTGTATGTTCATTCTGCTAAACTGTCAGGATGATCGTAATTGACTGAAACAGGAAATTGATAGTTTAGCAGAATGGACAGACAGTCAGGATGATAGTAATTGACTGAAACAGGACATAGATAAATTAGCAGAATGGACAGACAGTCAGGATGATAGTAATTGACTGAAACAGGACATAGATAAATTAGCAGAATGGACAGACAGTCAGGATGATAGTAATTGACTGAAACAGGACATAGATAAATTAGCAGAATGGACAGACAGTCAGGATGATAGTAATTGAATGAAACAGGACATTGATAAATTAGCAGAATGGACAGAGGATCAGGATGATAGTAATTGACTGAAACAGGACATTGATAGTTTAGCAAAATGGACAGACAGTCAGGATGATAGTAATTGACTGAAACAGGACATAGATAAATTAGCAGAATGGACAGACAGTCAGGATGATAGTAATTGAATGAAACAGGACATTGATAAATTAGCAGAATGGACAGAGGATCAGGATGATAGTAATTGACTGAAACAGGACATTGATAGTTTAGCAAAATGGACAGACAGTCAGGATGATAGCAATTGACTGAAACAGGACATTGATAAATTAGCAGAATGGACAGAGGATCAGGATGATAGTAATTGACTGAAACAGGACATTGATAGTTTAGCAGAATGGACAGACAGTCAGGATGATAGTAATTGACTGAAACAGGACATTGGTAAATTAGCAGAATGGACAGACAGTCAGGATGATAGTAATTGACTGAAACAGGACATTGATAGTTTAGCAGAAAGGACAGACAGTCAGGATTAGTAATTGAATGAAACAGAACATTGATAGTTTAGCAGAATGGACAGACAGTCAGGATGATAGTAATTGACTGAAACAGGACATTGATAAATTAGCAGAATGGACAGACAGTCAGGATGATAGTAATTGACTGAAACAGGACATTGGTAGTTGAGCAGAATGGACAGACAGTCAGGATGATAGTAGTTGACTGAAACAGGACATTGATAGTTTAGCAGAATGAACATACAGTCAGGATGATCGTAATTGACTGAAACAGGACATTGATAGTTTAGCAGAATGGACAGACAGTCAGGATGATAATAATTGACTGAAACAGGACATTGATAAATTAGCAGAATGGACAGCCAGTCAGGATGATAGCAATTGACTGAAACAGGACATTGATAAATTAGCAGAATGGACAGAGGATCAGGATGATAGTAATTGACTGAAACTAGGACATTGATAAATTAGCAGAATGGACAGACAGTCAGGATGATAGTAATTGACTGAAACAGGACATTGATAGTTTAGCAGAATGAACATACAGTCAGGATGATCGTAATTGATTGAAACAGGAAATTGATAGTTTAGCAGAATGGACAGACAGTCAGGATGATAGTAATTGACTGAAACAGGACATAGATAAATTAGCAGAATGGACAGACAGTCAGGATGATAGTAATTGACTGAAACAGGACATTGATAGTTTAGCAGAATGGACAGACAGTCAGGATGATAGTAATTGACTGAAACAGGAGATTGATAGTTTAGCAGAATGGACAGACAGTCAGGATGATAGTAATTGACTGTAACAGGACACGGATAGTTTAGCAGAATGGACAGACAGTCAGGATGATAGTAATTGACTGAAACAGGACATGGATAGTTTCGCAGAATGGATAGACAGTCAGGATGATAGTAATTGACTGAAACAGGACATGGATAGTTTAGCAGAATGGACAGACAGTCAGGATGATAGTAATTGACTGAAACAGGACATGGATAGTTTAGCAGAATGGACAGACAGTCAGGATGATAGCAATTGACTGAAACAGGACATTGATAGTTTACCAGAATGGATAGACAGTCAGGATGATAGTAATTGACTGAAACAGGACATTGATAGGTTAGCAGAATGGACAGACAGTCAGGATGATAGTAATTGACTGAAACAGGACACTGATAGGTTAGCAGAATGGATAGACAGTCAGGATGATAGTAATTGACTGAAACAGGACATTGATAGTTTAGCAGAATGGATAGACAGTCAGGATGATAGTAATTGACTGAAACAGGACATTGATAAATTAGCAGATTGGACAGACAGTCAGGATGATAGTAATTGACTGAAACAGGACATTGATAAATTAGCAGAATGGACAGAGGATCAGGATGATAGTAATTGACGGAAACAGGACATTGATAAATTAGCAGAATGGACAGAGGAACAGGATGATAGTAATTGACTGAAACAGGACATTGATAAATTAGCAGAATGGACAGAGGATCAGGATGATAGTAATTGACTGAAACAGGACATTGATAAATTAGCAGAATGGACAGACAGTCAGGATGATAGTAATTGACTGAAACAGGACATTGATAAATTAGCAGAATGGATAGAGGATCAGGATGATAGTAATTGACTGACACAGGACATTGATAAATTAGCAGAATGGACAGAGGATCAGGATGATAGTAATTGACTGAAACAGGACATTGATAAATTAGCAGAATGGACAGAGGATCAGGATGATAGTAATTGACTGAAACAGGACATTGATAAATTAGCAGAATGGACAGAGGATCAGGATGATAGTAATTGACTGAAACAGGACATTGATAAATTAGCAGAATGGACAGACAGTCAGGATGATAGTAATTGACTGAAACAGGACATTGATAAATTAGCAGAATGGACAGAGGATCAGGATGATAGTAATTGACTGAAACAGGACATTGATAAATTAGCAGAATGGACAGACAGTCAGGATGATAGTAATTGACTGAAACAGGACATGGATAGTTTAGCAGAATGGACAGACAGTCAGGATGATAGTAATTGACTGCAACAGGACATTGATAAATTAGCAGAATGGACAGACAGTCAGGATGATAGTAATTGACTGAAACAGGACATAGATAGTTTAGCAGAATGGACAGACAGTCAGGATGATAGTAATTGACTGAAACAGGACATGGATAGTTTAGCAGAATGGACAGACAGTCAGGATGATAGTAATTGACTGAAACAGGACATGGATAGTTTAGCAGAATGGACAGACAGTCAGGATGATAGTAATTGACTGAAACAGGACATGGATAGTTTAGCAGAATGGACAGACAGTCAGGATGATAGTAATTGACTGAAACAGGACATGGATAGTTTAGCAGAATGGACAGACAGTCAGGATGATAGTAATTGACTGAAACAGGACATGGATAGTTTAGCAGAATGGACAGACAGTCAGGATGATAGCAATTGACTGAAACAGGACATTGATAGGTTAGCAGAATGAACAGACATTCAGGATGATTGTAATTGACTGAAACAGGACATTGATAGGTTAGCAGAATGGACAGACAGTCAGGATGATAGTAATTGACTGAAACAGGACATTGGTAAATTAGCAGAATGGACAGACAGTCAGGATGATAGTAATTGACTGAAACAGGACATTGATAGTTTAGCAGAAAGGACAGACAGTCAGGATTAGTAATTGAATGAAACAGAACATTGATAGTTTAGCAGAATGGACAGACAGTCAGGATGATAGTAATTGACTGAAACAGGACATTGATAAATTAGCAGAATGGACAGACAGTCAGGATGATAGTAATTGACTGAAACAGGACATTGGTAGTTGAGCAGAATGGACAGACAGTCAGGATGATAGTAGTTGACTGAAACAGGACATTGATAGTTTAGCAGAATGAACATACAGTCAGGATGATCGTAATTGACTGAAACAGGACATTGATAGTTTAGCAGAATGGACAGACAGTCAGGATGATAATAATTGACTGAAACAGGACATTGATAAATTAGCAGAATGGACAGCCAGTCAGGATGATAGCAATTGACTGAAACAGGACATTGATAAATTAGCAGAATGGACAGAGGATCAGGATGATAGTAATTGACTTAAACTAGGACATTGATAAATTAGCAGAATGGACAGACAGTCAGGATGATAGTAATTGACTGAAACAGGACATTGATAGTTTAGCAGAATGAACATACAGTCAGGATGATCGTAATTGATTGAAACAGGAAATTGATAGTTTAGCAGAATGGACAGACAGTCAGGATGATAGTAATTGACTGAAACAGGACATAGATAAATTAGCAGAATGGACAGACAGTCAGGATGATAGTAATTGACTGAAACAGGACATTGATAGTTTAGCAGAATGGACAGACAGTCAGGATGATAGTAATTGACTGAAACAGGAGATTGATAGTTTAGCAGAATGGACAGACAGTCAGGATGATAGTAATTGACTGTAACAGGACACGGATAGTTTAGCAGAATGGACAGACAGTCAGGATGATAGTAATTGACTGAAACAGGACATGGATAGTTTCGCAGAATGGATAGACAGTCAGGATGATAGTAATTGACTGAAACAGGACATGGATAGTTTAGCAGAATGGACAGACAGTCAGGATGATAGTAATTGACTGAAACAGGACATGGATAGTTTAGCAGAATGGACAGACAGTCAGGATGATAGCAATTGACTGAAACAGGACATTGATAGTTTACCAGAATGGATAGACAGTCAGGATGATAGTAATTGACTGAAACAGGACATTGATAGGTTAGCAGAATGGACAGACAGTCAGGATGATAGTAATTGACTGAAACAGGACACTGATAGGTTAGCAGAATGGATAGACAGTCAGGATGATAGTAATTGACTGAAACAGGACATTGATAGTTTAGCAGAATGGATAGACAGTCAGGATGATAGTAATTGACTGAAACAGGACATTGATAAATTAGCAGATTGGACAGACAGTCAGGATGATAGTAATTGACTGAAACAGGACATTGATAAATTAGCAGAATGGACAGAGGATCAGGATGATAGTAATTGACGGAAACAGGACATTGATAAATTAGCAGAATGGACAGAGGAACAGGATGATAGTAATTGACTGAAACAGGACATTGATAAATTAGCAGAATGGACAGAGGATCAGGATGATAGTAATTGACTGAAACAGGACATTGATAAATTAGCAGAATGGACAGACAGTCAGGATGATAGTAATTGACTGAAACAGGACATTGATAAATTAGCAGAATGGATAGAGGATCAGGATGATAGTAATTGACTGACACAGGACATTGATAAATTAGCAGAATGGACAGAGGATCAGGATGATAGTAATTGACTAAAACAGGACATTGATAAATTAGCAGAATGGACAGAGGATCAGGATGATAGTAATTGACTGAAACAGGACATTGATAAATTAGCAGAATGGACAGAGGATCAGGATGATAGTAATTGACTGAAACAGGACATTGATAAATTAGCAGAATGGACAGACAGTCAGGATGATAGTAATTGACTGAAACAGGACATTGATAAATTAGCAGAATGGACAGAGGATCAGGATGATAGTAATTGACTGAAACAGGACATTGATAAATTAGCAGAATGGACAGACAGTCAGGATGATAGTAATTGACTGAAACAGGACATGGATAGTTTAGCAGAATGGACAGACAGTCAGGATGATAGTAATTGACTGCAACAGGACATTGATAAATTAGCAGAATGGACAGACAGTCAGGATGATAGTAATTGACTGAAACAGGACATAGATAGTTTAGCAGAATGGACAGACAGTCAGGATGATAGTAATTGACTGAAACAGGACATGGATAGTTTAGCAGAATGGACAGACAGTCAGGATGATAGTAATTGACTGAAACAGGACATGGATAGTTTAGCAGAATGGACAGACAGTCAGGATGATAGTAATTGACTGAAACAGGACATGGATAGTTTAGCAGAATGGACAGACAGTCAGGATGATAGCAATTGACTGAAACAGGACATTGATAGGTTAGCAGAATGAACAGACATTCAGGATGATTGTAATTGACTGAAACAGGACATTGATAGGTTAGCAGAATGGATAGACAGTCAGGATGATAGTAATTGACTGCAACAGGACATTGATAGTTTAGCAGAATGGACAGACAGTCAGGATGATAGTAATTGACTGAAACAGGACATGGATAGTTTAGCAGAATGGATAGACAGTCAGGATGATAGTAATTGACTGAAACAGTACATTGATAGTTTAGCAGAATGGACAGACAGTCAGGATGATAGTAATTGACTGTAACAGGACATGGATAGTTTAGCAGAATGGATATTCAGTCAGGATGATAGTAATTGACTGAAACAGTACATTGATAGTTTAGCAGAATGGACAGACAGTCAGGATGATAGTAATTGACTGAAACAGGACATGGATAGTTTAGCAGAATGGACAGACAGTCAGGATGATAGTAATTGACTGAAACAGGACATTGATAAATTAGCAGAATGGACAGACAGTCAGGATGATAGTAATTGACTGAAACAGGACATGGATAGTTTAGCAGAATGGACAGACAGTCAGGATGATAGTAATTAACTGAAACAGGACATGGATAGTTTAGCAGAATGGACAGACAGTCAGGATGATAGTAATTGACTGAAACAGGACATTGATAGTTTAGCAGAATGGACAGACAGTCAGGATGAGAGTAATTGACTGAAACAGGACATTGATAAATTAGCAGAATGGACAGAGGATCAGGATGATAGTAATTGACTGAAACAGGACATTGATAAATTAGCAGAATGGACAGACATTCAGGATGATAGTAATTGACTGAAACAGGACATTGATAAATTAGCAGAATGGACAGAGGATCAGGATGATAGTAATTGACTGAAAGAGGACATTGATAAATTAGCAGAATGGACAGACATTCAGGATGATAGTAATTGACTGAAACAGGACATAGATAAATTAGCAGAATGGACAGACAGTCAGGATGATAGTAATTGACTGAAACAGGACATTGATAGTTTAGCAGAATGGACAGACAGTCAGGATGATAGTAATTGACTGAAACAGGACATGGATAGTTTAACAGAATGGACAGACAGTCCGGATGATAGTAATTGACTGAAACAGGACATGGATAGTTTAGCAGAATGGACAGACAGTCAGGATGATAGTAATTGAATGAAACAGGACATGGACAGTTTAGCAGAATGGATAGACAGTCAGGATGATAGTAATTGACTGAAACAGGACATTGATAAATTGGCAGAATGGACAGACAGTCAGGATGATAGTAATTGACTGAAACAGGACATTGATAAATTAGCAGAATAGACAGAGGATCAGGATGATAGTAATTGACTGAAACAGGACACTGATAGGTTAGCAGAATGGATAGACAGTCAGGATGATAATAATTGACTGAAACAGGACATTGATAGTTTAGCAGAATGGATAGACAGTCAGGATGATAGTAATTGACTGAAACAGGACATTGATAAATTAGCAGAATGGACAGACAGTCAGGATGATAGTAATTGACTGAAACAGGACATTGATAAATTAGCAGAATGGACAGACAGTCAGGATGATAGTAATTGACTGAAACAGGACATTGATAAATTAGCAGAATGGACAGACAGTCAGGATGATAGTAATTGACTGAAACAGGACAGTGATAAATTAGCAGAATGGACAGACAGTCAGGATGATAGTAATTGACTGAAACATGACATTGATAAATTAGCAGAATGGACAGAGGATCAGGATGATAGTAATTGGCTGAAACAGGACATTGATAGATTAGCAGAATGGACAGACAGTCAGGATGATAGTAATTGACTGAAACAGGACATGGATAGTTTAGCAGAATGGACAGACAGTCAGGATGATAGTAATTGACTGAAACAGGACATGGATAGTTTAACAGAATGGACAGACAGTCAGGATGATAGTAATTGACTGAAACAGGACATGGATAGTTTAGCAGAATGGACAGACAGTCAGGATGATAGTAATTGACTGAAACAGGACATGGATAGTTTAACAGAATGGACAGACAGTCAGGATGATAGTAATTGACTGAAACAGGACATGGATAGTTTAGCAGAATGGACAGACAGTCAGGATGATAGTAATTGACTGAAACAGGACATGGATAGTTTAGCAGAATGGATAGACAGTCAGGATGATAGTAATTGACTGAAACAGGACATTGATAAAGTGGCAGAATGGACAGACAGTAAGGATGATAGTAATTGACTGAAACAGGACATTGATAAATTAGCAGAATGGACAGAGGATCAGGATGATAGTAATTGACTGAAACAGGACATGGATAAATTAGCAGAATGGACAGACAGTCAGGATGATAGTAATTGACTGATACAGGACACAGATAAATTAGCAGAATGGACAGACTGTCAGGATGATAGTAATTGACTGAAACAGGACATTGATAGTTTAGCAGAATGGACAGACAGTCAGGATGATAGTAATTGACTGAAACAGGACATGGATAGTTTAGCAGAATGGACAGACAGTCAGGATGATAGTAATTGACTGAAACAGGACATGGATAGTTTAGCAGAATGGACAGACAGTCAGGATGATAGTAATTGACTGAAACAGGACATGGATAGTTTAGCAGAATGGATAGACAGTCAGGATGATAGTAATTGACTGAAACAGGACATTGTTAGTTTAGCAGAATTGACAGACAGTCAGGATGATAGTAATTGACTGAAACAGGACATTGATAGTTTAGCAGAATGGACAGACAGTCAGGATGATAGTAATTGACTGAAACAGGACATGGATAGATTAGCAGAATGGACAGACAGTCAGGATGATAGTAATTGACTGAAACAGGACATGGATAGTTTAACAGAATGGACAGACAGTCAGGATGATAGTAATTGACTGAAACAGGACATTGATAAATTAGCAGAATGGACAGACAGTCAGGACGATAGTAATTGACTGAAACAGGACATTGATAAATTAGCAGAATGGACAGACAGTCAGGATGATAGTAAATGACTGAAACAGGACATAGATAAATTAGCAGAATGGACAGACAGTCAGGATGATAGTAATTGACTGAAACAGGACATTGATAGTTTAGCAGAATGGACAGACAGTACGGATGATAGTAATTGACTGAAACAGGACATTGATAAATTAGCAGAATGGACAGACAGTCAGGATGATAGTAATTGACTGAAACAGGACATTGATAAATTAGCAGAATGGACAGACAGTCAGGATGATAGTAATTGACTGAAACAGGACATTGATAAATTAGCCGAATGGACAGAGGATCAGGATGATAGTAATTGACTGAAACAGGACATTGATAAATTAGCAGAATGGACAGACAGTCAGGATGATAGTAATTGACTGAAACAGGACATAGATAAATTAGCAGAATGGACAGACAGTCAGGATGATAGTAATTGACTGAAACAGGACATTGATAGTTTAGCAGAATGGACAGACAGTCAGGATGATAGTAATTGACTGAAACAGGACATCGATAAATTAGCAGAATGGACAGACAGTCAGGATGATAGTAATTGAATGAAACAGGACATTGATAGTTTAGCAGAATGGACAGACAGTCAGGATGATAGTAATTGACTGAAACAGGACATTGATAAATTAGCAGAATGGACAGACAGTCAGGATGATAGTAATTGACTGAAACAGGACATTGATAAATTAGCAGAATGGACAGACAGTCAGGATGATAGTAATTGACTGAAACATGACATTGATAAATTAGCAGAATGGACAGAGGATCAGGATGATAGTAATTGGCTGAAACAGGACATTGATAGATTAGCAGAATGGACAGACAGTCAGGATGATAGTAATTGACTGAAACAGGACATTGATAAATTAGCAGAATGGACAGAGGATCAGGATGATAGTAATTGGCTGAAACAGGACATTGATAAATTAGCAGAATGGACAGTCAGTCAGGATGATAGTAATTGACTGAAACAGGACATGGATAGTTTAGCAGAATGGACAGACAGTCAGGATGATAGTAATTGACTGAAACAGGACATGGATAGTTTAACAGAATGGACAGACAGTCAGGATGATAGTAATTGACTGAAACAGGACATGGATAGTTTAGCAGAATGGACAGACAGTCAGGATGATAGTAATTGACTGAAACAGGACATGGATAGTTTAGCAGAATGGATAGACAGTCAGGATGATAGTAATTGACTGAAACAGGACATTGATAAAGTGGCAGAATGGACAGACAGTAAGGATGATAGTAATTGACTGAAACAGGACATTGATAAATTAGCAGAATGGACAGAGGATCAGGATGATAGTAATTGACTGAAACAGGACATGGATAAATTAGCAGAATGGACAGACAGTCAGGATGATAGTAATTGACTGATACAGGACACAGATAAATTAGCAGAATGGACAGACTGTCAGGATGATAGTAATTGACTGAAACAGGACATTGATAGTTTAGCAGAATGGACAGACAGTCAGGATGATAGTAATTGACTGAAACAGGACATGGATAGTTTAGCAGAATGGACAGACAGTCAGGATGATAGTAATTGACTGAAACAGGACATGGATAGTTTAGCAGAATGGACAGACAGTCAGGATGATAGTAATTGACTGAAACAGGACATGGATAGTTTAGCAGAATGGATAGACAGTCAGGATGATAGTAATTGACTGAAACAGGACATTGTTAGTTTAGCAGAATTGACAGACAGTCAGGATGATAGTAATTGACTGAAACAGGACATTGATAGTTTAGCAGAATGGACAGACAGTCAGGATGATAGTAATTGACTGAAACAGGACATGGATAGATTAGCAGAATGGACAGACAGTCAGGATGATAGTAATTGACTGAAACAGGACATGGATAGTTTAACAGAATGGACAGACAGTCAGGATGATAGTAATTGACTGAAACAGGACATTGATAAATTAGCAGAATGGACAGACAGTCAGGACGATAGTAATTGACTGAAACAGGACATTGATAAATTAGCAGAATGGACAGACAGTCAGGATGATAGTAATTGACTGAAACAGGACATTGATAGTTTAGCAGAATGGACAGACAGTACGGATGATAGTAATTGACTGAAACAGGACATTGATAAATTAGCAGAATGGACAGACAGTCAGGATGATAGTAATTGACTGAAACAGGACATTGATAAATTAGCAGAATGGACAGACAGTCAGGATGATAGTAATTGACTGAAACAGGACATTGATAGTTTAGCAGAATGGACAGACAGTCAGGATGATAGTAATTGACTGAAACAGGACATCGATAAATTAGCAGAATGGACAGACAGTCAGGATGATAGTAATTGAATGAAACAGGACATTGATAGTTTAGCAGAATGGACAGACAGTCAGGATGACAGTAATTGACTGAAACAGGACATTGATAGTTTAGCAGAATGGACAGACAGTCAGGATGATATTAATTGACTGAAACAGGACATGGATAGTTTAGCAGAATGGACAGAGGATCAGGATGATAGTAATTGACTGAAACAGGACATGGATAGTTTAGCACAATGGACAGAGGATCAGGATGATAGTAATTGACTGAAACAGGACATTGATAGTTTAGCAGAATGGACAGACAGTCAGGATGATAGTAATTGACTGAAACAGGACATTGATAGTTTAGCAGAATGGACAGACAGTCAGGATGATAGTAATTGACTGAAACAGGACATTGATAGTTTAGCAGAATGGACAGACAGTCAGGATGATAGTAATTGACTGAAACAGGACATGGATAGTTTAGCAGAATGGACAGACAGTCAGGATGATAGTAATTGACTGAAACAGGACATTGATAAATTAGCAGAATGGACAGACAGTCAGGATGATAGTAATTGACTGAAACAGGACATTGATAGTTTAGCAGAAAGGACAGACAGTCAGGATTAGTAATTGACTGAAACAGGACATTGATAGTTTAGCAGAATGGACAGACAGTCAGGATGATAGTAATTGACTGAAACAGGACATTGATAAATTAGCAGAATGGACAGACAGTCCGGATGATAGTAATTGACTGAAACAGGACATTGGTACTTGAGCAGAATGGACAGACAGTCAGGATGATAGTAATTGACTGAAACAGGACATTGATAGTTTAGCAGAATGAACATACAGTCAGGATGATCGTAATTGACTGAAACAGGACATTGATAGTTTAGCAGAATGGACAGACAGTCAGGATGATAATAATTGACTGAAACAGGACATTGATAAATTAGCAGAATGGACAGCCAGTCAGGATGATAGCAATAGACTGAAACAGGACATTGATAAATTAGCAGAATGGACAGAGGATCAGGATGATAGTAATTGACTGAAACTAGGACATTGATAAATTAGCAGAATGGACAGACAGTCAGGATGATAGTAATTGACTGAAACAGGACATTGATAGTTTAGCAGAATGAACATACAGTCAGGATGATCGTAATTGACTGAAACAGGAAATTGATAGTTTAGCAGAATGGACAGACAGTCAGGATGATAGTAATTGACTGAAACAGGACATAGATAAATTAGCAGAATGGACAGACAGTCAGGATGATAGTAATTGACTGAAACAGGACATAGATAAATTAGCAGAATGGACAGACAGTCAGGATGATAGTAATTGAATGAAACAGGACATTGATAAATTAGTAGAATGGACAGAGGATCAGGATGATAGTAATTGACTGAAACAGGACATTGATAGTTTAGCAAAATGGACAGACAGTCAGGATGATAGCAATTGACTGAAACAGGACATTGATAAATTAGCAGAATGGACAGAGGATCAGGATGATAGTAATTGACTGAAACAGGACATTGATAGTTTAGCAGAATGGACAGACAGTCAGGATGATAGTAATTGACTGAAACAGGACATTGGTAAATTAGCAGAATGGACAGACAGTCAGGATGATAGTAATTGACTGAAACAGGACATTGATAGTTTAGCAGAAAGGACAGACAGTCAGGATTAGTAATTGAATGAAACAGGACATTGATAGTTTAGCAGAATGGACAGACAGTCAGGATGATAGTAATTGACTGAAACAGGACATTGGTAGTTGAGCAGAATGGACAGACAGTCAGGATGATAGTAATTGACTGAAACAGGACATTGATAGTTTAGCAGAATGAACATACAGTCAGGATGATCGTAATTGACTGAAACAGGACATTGATAGTTTAGCAGAATGGACAGACAGTCAGGATGATAATAATTGACTGAAACAGGACATTGATAAATTAGCAGAATGGACAGCCAGTCAGGATGATAGCAATTGACTGAAACAGGACATTGATAAATTAGCAGAATGGACAGAGGATCAGGATGATAGTAATTGACTGAAACTAGGACATTGATAAATTAGCAGAATGGACAGACAGTCAGGATGATAGTAATTGACTGAAACAGGACATTGATAGTTTAGCAGAATGAACATACAGTCAGGATGATCGTAATTGATTGAAACAGGAAATTGATAGTTTAGCAGAATGGACAGACAGTCAGGAATGATAGTAATTGACTGAAACAGGACATAGATAAATTAGCAGAATGGACAGACAGTCAGGATGATAGTAATTGACTGAAACAGGACATAGATAAATTAGCAGAATGGCCAGACAGTCAGGATGATAGTAATTGAATGAAACAGGACATTGATAGTTTAGCAGAATGGACAGACAGTCAGGATGATAGTAATTGACTGAAACAGGACATTGATAGTTTAGCAGAATGGACAGACAGTCAGGATGATAGTAATTGACTGAAACAGGACACTGATAGTTTAGCAGAATGGACAGACAGTCAGGATGATAGTAATTGACTGAAACAGGACATGGATAGTTTAGCAGAATGGACAGAGAATCAGGATGATAGTAATTGACTGAAACAGGACATGGATAGTTTAGCAGAATGGACTGAGGATCAGGATGATAGTAATTGACTGAAACAGGACATTGATAGTTTAGCAGAATGGACAGACAGTCAGGATGATAGTAATTGCCTGAAACAGGACATTGAGAGATTAGCAGAATGGACAGACAGTCAGGATGATAGTAATTGACTGAAACAGGACATTGATAAATTAGCAGAATGGACAGACAGTCAGGATGATAGTAATTGACTGAAACAGGACATTGATAGTTTAGCAGAATGGACAGACAGTCAGGATGATAGTAATTGACTGCAACAGGACATGGATAGTTTAGCAGAATGGACAGACAGTCAGGATGATAGCAATTGACTGAAACAGGACATTGATAAATTAGCAGAATGGACAGAGGATCAGGATGATAGTAATTGACTGAAACAGGACATTGATAGTTTAGCAGAATGGACAGACAGTCAGGATGATAGTAATTGACTGAAACAGGACATTGATAAATTAGCAGAATGGACAGACAGTCAGGATGATAGTAATTGACTGAAACAGGACATTGATAGTTTAGAAGAAAGGACAGACAGTCAGGATTAGTAATTGACTGAAACAGGACATTGATAGTTTAGCAGAATGGACAGACAGTCAGGATGATAGTAATTGACTGAAACAGGACATTGATAAATTAGCAGAATGGACAGACAGTCAGGATGATAGTAATTGACTGAAACAGGACATTGGTAGTTGAGCAGAATGGACAGACAGTCAGGATGATAGTAATTGACTGAAACAGGACATTGATAGTTTAGCAGAATGAACATACAGTCAGGATGATCGTAATTGACTGAAACAGGACATTGATAGTTTAGCAGAATGGACAGACAGTCAGGATGATAATAATTGACTGAAACAGGACATTGATAAATTAGCAGAATGGACAGCCAGTCAGGATGATAGCAATTGACTGAAACAGGACATTGATAAATTAGCAGAATGGACAGAGGATCAGGATGATAGTAATTGACTGAAACTAGGACATTGATAAATTAGCAGAATGGACAGACAGTCAGGATGATAGTAATTGACTGAAACAGGACATTGATAGTTTAGCAGAATGAACATACAGTCAGGATGATCGTAATTGACTGAAACAGGACATTGATAGTTTAGCAGAATGGACAGACAGTCAGGATGATAGTAATTGACTGAAACAGGACATAGATAAATTAGCAGAATGGACAGACATTCAGGATGATAGTAATTGACTGAAACAGGACATAGATAAATTAGCAGAATGGACAGAGGATCAGGATGATAGTAATTGACTGAAACAGGACATGGATAGTTTAGCAGAATGGACAGACAGTCAGGATGATAGTAATTGCCTGAAACAGGACATTGATAAATTAGCAGAATGGACAGACAGTCAGGATGATAGTAATTGACTGAAACAGGACATTGATAGTTTAGCAGAATGGACAGACAGTCAGGATGATAGTAATTGACTGAAACAGGACATGGATAGTTTAGCAGAATGGACAGACAGTCAGGATGATAGCAATTGACTGAAACAGGACATTGATAAATTAGCAGAATGGACAGAGGATCAGGATGATAGTAATTGACTGAAACAGGACATTGATAGTTTAGCAGAATGGACAGACAGTCAGGATGATAGTAATTGACTGAAACAGGACATTGATAAATTAGCAGAATGGACAGACAGTCAGGATGATAGTAATTGACTGAAACAGGACATTGATAGTTTAGCAGAAAGGACAGACAGTCAGGATTAGTAATTGACTGCAACAGGACATTGATAGTTTAGCAGAATGGACAGACAGTCAGGATGATAGTAATTGACTGAAACAGGACATTGATAAATTAGCAGAATGGACAGACAGTCAGGATGATAGTAATTGACTGAAACAGGACATTGGTAGTTGAGCAGAATGGACAGACAGTCAGGATGATAGTAATTGACTGAAACAGGACATTGATAGTTTAGCAGAATGAACATACAGTCAGGATGATCGTAATTGACTGAAACAGGACATTGATAGTTTAGCAGAATGGACAGACAGTCAGGATGATAATAATTGACTGAAACAGGACATTGATAAATTAGCAGAATGGACAGCCAGTCAGGATGATAGCAATTGACTGAAACAGGACATTGATAAATTAGCAGAATGGACAGAGGATCAGGATGATAGTAATTGACTGAAACTAGGACATTGATAAATTAGCAGAATGGACAGACAGTCAGGATGATAGTAATTAACTGAAACAGGACATTGATAGTTTAGCAGAATGAACATACAGTCAGGATGATCGTAATTGACTGAAACAGTACATTGATAGTTTAGCAGAATGGACAGACAGTCAGGATGATAGTAATTGACTAAAACAGGACATAGATAAATTAGCAGAATGGACAGACAGTCAGGATGATAGTAGTTGACTGAAACAGGACATAGATAAATTAGCAGAATGGACAGAGGATCAGGATGATAGTAATTGACTGAAACAGGACATTGATAAATTAGCAGAATGGATAGACAGTCAGGATGATAGTAATTGACTGAAACAGGACATAGATAAATTAGCAGAATGGACAGACAGTCAGGATGATAGTAATTGACTGAAACAGGACATTGATAGTTTAGCAGAATGGACAGACAGTAAGGATGATAGTAATTGACTGAAACAGGACATGGATAGGTTTGCAGAATGGACAGACATTCAGTATGATCGTAATTGACAGAAACAGGACATTGATAGGTTAGCAGAATGGATAGGCAGTCAGGATGATAGTAATTGACTGAAACAGGACATTGATAGTTTAGCAGAATGGACAGACAGTCAGGATGATAGTAATTGACTGAAACAGGACATGGATAGTTTAGCAGAATGGATAGACAGTCAGGATGATAGCAATTGACTGAAACAGGACATGGATAGTTTAGCAGAATGGACAGACAGTCAGGATGATAGTAATTGACTGAAACAGGACATGGATAGTTTAGCAGAATGGACAGACAGTCAGGATGATAGTAATTGACTGAAACAGGACATTGATAGATTAGCAGAATGGACAGACAGTCAGGATGATAGTAATTGACTGAAACAGGACATTGATAAATTAGCAGAATGGACAGACAGTCAGGATGATAGTAATTGACTGAAACAGGACATTGATAAATTAGCAGAATGGACAGAGGATCAGGATGATAGTAATTGACTGAAACAGGACATTGATAAATTAGCAGAATGGATAGACAGTCAGGATGATAGTAATTGACTGAAACAGGACATTGATAAATTAGCAGAATGGACAGACAGTCAGGATGATAGTAATTGACTGAAACAGGACATTGATGGTTTAGCAGAATGGACAGACAGTAAGGATGATAGTAATTGACTGAAACAGGACATGGATAGGTTAGCAGAATGGACAGACAGTCAGGATGATCGTAATTGACTGAAACAGGACATTGATAGGTTAGCAGAATGGATAGACAGTCAGGATGATAGTAATTGACTGAAACAGGACATTGATAGTTTAGCAGAATGGACAGACAGTCAGGATGATAGTAATTGACTGAAACAGGACATGGATAGTTTAGCAGAATGGACAGACAGTCAGGATGATAGCAATTGACTGAAACGGTACATTGATAGGTTAGCAGAATGGAAAGACAGTCAGGATGATAGTAATTGACTGAAACAGGACATTGATAGTTTAGCAGAATGGACAGACAGTCAGGATGATAGTAATTGACTGAAACAGGACATTGATAGTTTAGCAGAATGGACAGAGAATCAGGATGATAGTAATTGACTGAAACAGGACATGGATAGTTTAGCAGAATGGACTGAGGATCAGGATGATAGTAATTGACTGAAACAGGACATTGATAGTTTAGCAGAATGGACAGACAGTCAGGATGATAGTAATTGACTGAAACAGGACATTGATAGTTTAGCAGAATGGACAGACAGTCAGGATGATAGTAATTGCCTGAAACAGGACATTGAGAGATTAGCAGAATGGACAGACAGTCAGGATGATAGTAATTGACTGAAACAGGACATTGATAAATTAGCAGAATGGACAGACAGTCAGGATGATAGTAATTGACTGAAACAGGACATTGATAGTTTAGCAGAATGGACAGACAGTCAGGATGATAGTAATTGACTGAAACAGGACATGGATAGTTTAGCAGAATGGACAGACAGTCAGGATGATAGCAATTGACTGAAACAGGACATTGATAAATTAGCAGAATGGACAGAGGATCAGGATGATAGTAATTGACTGAAACAGGACATTGATAGTTTAGCAAAATGGACAGACAGTCAGGATGATAGTAATTGACAGAAACAGGACATTGATAAATTATCAGAATGGACAGACAGTCAGGATTATAGTAATTGACTGAAACAGGACATTGATAGTTTAGCAGAATGAACATACAGTCAGGATGATCGTAATTGACTGAAACAGGACATTGATAGTTTAGCAGAATGGACAGACAGTCAGGATGATAGTAATTGACTGAAACAGGACATAGATAAATTAGCAGAATGGGCAGACAGTCAGGATGATAGTAATTGACTGAAACAGGACATAGATAAATTAGCAGAATGGACAGAGGATCAGGATGATAGTAATTGACTGAAACAGGACATTGATAAATTAGCAGAATGGATAGACAGTCAGGATGATAGTAATTGACTGAAACAGGACATAGATAAATTAGCAGAATGGACAGACAGTCAGGATGATAGTAATTGACTGAAACAGGACATTGATAGTTTAGCAGAATGGACAGACAGTAAGGATGATAGTAATTGACTGAAACAGGACATGGATAGGTTTGCAGAATGGACAGACAGTCAGGATGATCGTAATTGACAGAAACAGGACATTGATAGGTTAGCAGAATGGATAGGCAGTCAGGATGATAGTAATTGACTGAAACAGGACATTGATAGTTTAGCAGAATGGACAGACAGTCAGGATGATAGGAATTGACTGAAACAGGACATGGATAGTTTAGCAGAATGGATAGACAGTCAGGATGATAGCAATTGACTGAAACAATACATTGATAGGTTAGCAGAATGGTCAGACAGTCAGGATGATAGTAATTGACTGAAACAGGACATGGATAGTTTAGCAGAATGGACAGACAGTCAGGATGATAGTAATTGACTGAAACAGGACATTGATGGTTTAGCAGAATGGACAGACAGTAAGGATGATAGTAATTGACTGAAACAGGACATGGATAGGTTAGCAGAATGGACAGACAGTCAGGATGATCGTAATTGACTGAAACAGGACATTGATAGGTTAGCAGAATGGATAGACAGTCAGGATGATAGTAATTGACTGAAACAGGACATTGATAGTTTAGCAGAATGGACAGACAGTCAGGATGATAGTAATTGACTGAAACAGGACATGGATAGTTTAGCAGAATGGACAGACAGTCAGGATGATAGCAATTGACTGAAACGGTACATTGATAGGTTAGCAGAATGGAAAGACAGTCAGGATGATAGTAATTGACTGAAACAGGACATGGATAGTTTAGCAGAATGGACAGAGAATCAGGATGATAGTAATTGACTGAAACAGGACATGGATAGTTTAGCAGAATGGACAGACAGTCAGGATGATAGCAATTGACTGAAACAGGACATTGATAAATTAGCAGAATGGACAGAGGATCAGGATGATAGTAATTGACTGAAACAGGACATTGATAGTTTAGCAAAATGGACAGACAGTCAGGATGATAGTAATTGACTGAAACAGGACATTGATAAATTAGCAGAATGGACAGATAGTCAGGATTATAGTAATTGACTGAAACAGGACATTGATAGTTTAGCAGAAAGGACAGACAGTCAGGATTAGTAATTGACTGAAACAGGACATTGATAGTTTAGCAGAATGGACAGACAGTCAGGATGATAGTAATTGACTGAAACAGGACATTGATAAATTAGCAGAATGGACAGACAGTCAGGATGATAGTAATTGACTGAAACAGGACATTGATAGTTTAGCAGAATGAACATACAGTCAGGATGATCGTAATTGAATGAAACAGGACATTGATAGTTTAGCAGAATGGACAGACAGTCAGGATGATAGTAATTGACTGAAACAGGACATAGATAAATTAGCAGAATGGACAGACAGTCAGGATGATAGTAATTGACTGAAACAGGACATAGATAAATTAGCAGAATGGACAGAGGATCAGGATGATAGTAATTGACTGAAACAGGACATAGATAAATTAGCAGAATGGACAGACAGTCAGGATGATAGTAATTGACTGAAACAGGACATTGATAGTTTAGCAGAATGGACAGACAGTAAGGATGATAGTAATTGACTGAAACAGGACATGGATAGTTTAGCAGAATGGACAGACAGTCAGGATGATCGTAATTGACAGAAACAGGACATTGATAGGTTAGCAGAATGGATAGGCAGTCAGGATGATAGTAATTGACTGAAACAGGACATTGATAGTTTAGCAGAATGGACAGACAGTCAGGATGATAGTAATTGACTGAAACAGGACATGGATAATTTAGCAGAATGGATAGACAGTCAGGATGATAGCAATTGACTGAAACAGGACATGGATAGTTTAGCAGAATGGACAGACAGTCAGGATGATAGTAATTGACTGAAACAGGACATTGATAGATTAGCAGAATGGACAGACAGTCAGGATGATAGTAATTGACTGAAACAGGACATTGATAAATTAGCAGAATGGACAGACAGTCAGGATGATAGTAATTGACTGAAACAGGACATTGATAAATTAGCAGAATGGACAGAGGATCAGGATGATAGTAATTGACTGAAACAGGACATTGATAGTTTAGCAGAATGGACAGACAGTCAGGATGATAGTAATTGACTGAAACAGGACATGGATAGTTTAGCAGAATGGACAGACAGTCAGGATGATAGCAATTGACTGAAACGGTACATTGATAGGTTAGCAGAATGGACAGACAGTCAGGATGATAGTAATTGACTGAAACAGGACATGGATAGTTTAGCAGAATGGACAGACAGTCTGGATGATAGTTATTGACTGAAACAGGACATGGATAGTTTAGCAGAATGGACAGACAGCCAGGATGATAGTAATTGACTGAAACAGGACATTGATAGTTTAGCAGAATGGACAGACAGTCAGGATGATAGTAATTGACTGAAACAGGACATTGATAGTTTAGCAGAATGGACAGACAGTCAGGATGACAGTAATTGACTGAAATAGCACATGGATAGTTTAGCAGAATGGATAGACAGTCAGGATGATAGTAATTGACTGAAACAGGACATGGATAGTTTAGCAGAATGGACAGACAGTCAGGATGATAGTAATTGACTGAAACAGGACATTGATAGTTTAGCAGAATGGACAGAAAGTCAGGATGATAGTAATTGACTGAAACAGGACATGGATAGTTTAGCAGAATGGACAGACAGTCAGGATGATAGTAATTGACTGAAACAGGACATTGATAGTTTAGCAGAATGGACAGACAGTCAGGATGATAGTAATTGACTGAAACAGGACATTGATAAATTAGCAGAATGGACAGAGGATCAGGATGATAGTAATTGACTGAAACAGGACATAGATAAATTAGCAGAATGGGCAGACAGTCAGGATGATAGTAATTGACTGAAACAGGACATTGATAGTTTAGCAGAATGGACAGACAGTCAGGATGATATTAATTGACTGAAACAGGACATAGATAAATTAGCAGAATGGACAGACAGTCAGGATGATAGTAATTGACTGAAACAGGACATAGATAAATTAGCAGAATGGACAGACAGTCAGGATGATAGTAATTGAATGAAACAGGACATTGATAGTTTAGCAGAATGGACAGACAGTCAGGATGATAGTAATTGACTGAAACAGGACATGGATAGTTTAGCAGAATGGACAGAGGATCAGGATGATAGTAATTGACTGAAAGAGGACATGGATAGTTTAGCAGAATGGACAGAATCAGGATGATAGTAATTGACTGAAACAGGACATTGATAGTTTAGCAGAATGGACAGACAGTCAGGATGATAGTAACTGACTGAAACAGGACATTGATAGTTTAGCAGAATGGACAGACAGTCAGGATGATAGTAATTGACTGAAACAGGACATTGATAGTTTAGCAGAATGGACAGACAGTCAGGATGATAGTAATTGACTGAAACAGGACATTGATAGTTTAGCAGAATGGACAGACAGTCAGGATGATAGTAATTGACTGAAACAGGACATTGATAGTTTAGCAGAATGGACAGACAGTCAGGATGATAGTAATTGACTGAAACAGGACATTGATAGTTTAGCAGAATGGACAGAGGATCAGGATGATAGTAATTGACTGAAACAGGACATGGATAGTTTAGCAGAATGGACAGAGGATCAGGATGATAGTAATTGACTGAAACAGGACATTGATAGTTTAGCAGAATGGACAGACAGTCAGGATGATAGTAATTGACTGAAACAGGACATTGATAGTTTAGCAGAATGGACAGACAGTCAGGATGATAGTAATTGACAGAAACAGGACATTGATAGTTTAGCAGAATGGACAGACAGTCAGGATGATAGTAATTGACTGAAACAGGACATTGATAGTTTAGCAGAATGGACAGACAGTCAGGATGATAGTAACTGACTGAAACAGGACTATGATAGTTTAGCAGAATGGACAGACAGTCAGGATGATAGTAATTGACTGAAACAGGACATTGATAGTTTAGCAGAATGGACAGACAGTCAGGATGATAGTAATTGACTGAAACAGGACATTGATAGTTTAGCAGAATGGACAGACAGTCAGGATGATAGTAATTGACTGAAATAGGACATTGATAGTTTAGCAGAATGGACAGACAGTCAGGATGATAGTAATTGACTGAAACAGGACATGGATAGTTTAGCAGAATGGACAGAGGATCAGGATGATAGTAATTGACTGAAACAGGACATGGATAGTTTAGGAGAATGGACAGAGGATCAGGATGATAGTAATTGACTGAAACAGGACATTGATAGTTTAGCAGAATGGACAGACAGTCAGGATGATAGTAATTGACTGAAACAGGACATTGATAAATTAGCAGAATGGACAGACAGTCAGGATGATAGTAATTGACTGAAACAGGACATTGATAAATTAGCAGAATGGACAGACAGTCAGGATGATAGTAATTGACTGAAACAGGACATTGATAAATTAGCAGAATGGACAGACAGTCAGGATGATAGTAATTGAAAGAAACAGGACATTGATAAATTAGCAGAATGGACAGAGGATCAGGATGATAGTAATTGACTGAAACAGGACATTGATAAATTAGCAGAATGGACAGACAGTCAGGATGATAGTAATTGACTGAAACAGGACATTGATAGTTTAGCAGAATGGACAGACAGTCAGGATGATAGTAATTGACTGAAACAGGACATTGATAGTTTAGCAGAATGGACAGACAGTCAGGATGATAGTAATTGACTGAAAGAGGACATGGATAGTTTAGCAGAATGGACAGAATCAGGATGATAGTAATTGACTGAAACAGGACATTGATAGTTTAGCAGAATGGACAGACAGTCAGGATGATAGTAACTGACTGAAACAGGACATTGATAGTTTAGCAGAATGGACAGACAGTCAGGATGATAGTAATTGACTGAAACAGGACATTGATAGTTTAGCAGAATGGACAGTCAGGATGATAGTAATTGACTGAAACAGGACATTGATAGTTTAGCAGAATGGACAGACAGTCAGGATGATAGTAATTGACTGAAACAGGACATTGATAGTTTAGCAGAATGGACAGACAGTCAGGATGATAGTAATTGACTGAAACAGGACATTGATAGTTTAGCAGAATGGACAGAGGATCAGGATGATAGTAATTGACTGAAACAGGACATTGATAGTTTAGCAGAATGGACAGACAGTCAGGATGATAGTAATTGACTGAAACAGGACATTGATAGTTTAGCAGAATGGACAGACAGTCAGGATGATAGTAATTGACTGAAACAGGACATTGATAGTTTAGCAGAATGGACAGACAGTCAGGATGATAGTAATTGACTGAAACAGGACATTGATAGTTTAGCAGAATGGACAGAGGATCAGGATGATAGTAATTGACTGAAACAGGACATGGATAGTTTAGCAGAATGGACAGAGGATCAGGATGATAGTAATTGACTGAAACAGGACATTGATAGTTTAGCAGAATGGACAGACAGTCAGGATGATAGTAATTGACTGAAACAGGACATTGATAAATTAGCAGAATGGACAGACAGTCAGGATGATAGTAATTGACTGAAACAGGACATAGATAAATTAGCAGAATGGACAGACAGTCAGGATGATAGTAATTGACTGAAACAGGACATTGATAGTTTAGCAGAATGGACAGACAGTCAGGATGATAGTAATTGACTGAAACAGGACATAGATAAATTAGCAGAATGGACAGACAATCAGGATGATAGTAATTGACTGAAACAGGACATTGATAAATTAGCAGAATGGACAGACAATCAGGATGATAGTAATTGACTGAAACAGGACATTGATAGTTTAGCAGAATGGACAGACAGTCAGGATGATAGTAATTGACTGAAACAGGACATGGATAGTTTAGCAGAATGGACAGAGGATCAGGATGATAGTAATTGACTGAAACAGGACATGGATAGTTTAGCAGAATGGACAGAGGATCAGGATGATAGTAATTGACTGAAACAGTACATTGATAGTTTAGCAGAATGGACAGACAGTCAGGATGATAGTAATTGACTGAAACAGGACATTGATAGTTTAGCAGAATGGACAGACAGTCAGGATGATAGTAATTGACTGAAACAGGACATGGATAGTTTAGCAGAATGGACAGAGGATCAGGATGATAGTAATTGACTGAAACAGGACATGGATAGTTTAGCAGAATGGACAGAGGATCAGGATGATAGTAATTGACTGAAACAGGACATTGATAGTTTAGCAGAATGGACAGACAGTCAGGATGATAGTAATTGACTGAAACAGGACATTGATAGTTTAGCAGAATGGACAGACAGTCAGGATGATAGATATTGACTGAAACAGGACATGGATAGTTTAGCAGAATGGACAGAGGATCAGGATGATAGTAATTGACTGTAACAGGACATGGATAGTTTAGCAGAATGGACAGAGGATCAGGATGATAGTAATTGACTGAAACAGGACATTGATAGTTTAGCAGAATGGACAGAGGATCAGGATGATAGTAATTGACTGAAACAGGACATTGATAAATTAGCAGAATGGACAGACAGTCAGGATGATAGTAATTGACTGAAACAGGACATTGATAGTTTAGCAGAATGGACAGACAGTCAGGATGATAGTAATTGACTGAAACAGGACATAGATAAATTAGCAGAATGGACAGACAGTCAGGATGATAGTAATTGACTGAAACAGGACATTGATAGTTTAGCAGAATGGACAGACAGTCAGGATGATAGTAATTGACTGAAACAGGACATTGATAGTTTAGCAGAATGGACAGACAGTCAGGATGATAGTAATTGACTGAAACAGGACATGGATAGTTTAGCAGAATGGACAGACAGTCAGGATGATAGTAATTGACTGAAACAGGACATTGATAAATTAGCAGAACGGACAGACAGTCAGGATGATAGTAATTGATTGAAACAGGACATTGATAAATTAGCAGAATGGACAGACAGTCAGGATGATAGTAATTGACTGAAACAGGACATTGATAAATTAGCAGAACGGACAGACAGTCAGGATGATAGTAATTGATTGAAACAGGACATTGATAAATTAGCAGAATGGACAGACAGTCAGGATGATAGTAATTGAAAGAAACAGGACATTGATAAATTAGCAGAATGGACGGAGGATCAGGATGATAGTAATTGATTGAAACAGGACATTGATAAATTAGCAGAATTGACAGACAGTCAGGATGATAGTAATTGACTGAAACAGGACATTGATAGTTTAGCAGAATGGACAGACAGTCAGGATGATAGTAATTGACTGAAACAGGACACAGATAAATTAGCAGAATGGACAGACAGTCAGGATGAAAGTAATTGAATGAAAAAGGACATTGATAGTTTAGCAGAATGGACAGACAGTCAGGATGATAGTAATTGACTGAAACAGGACATTGATAGTTTAGCAGAATGGACAGACAGTCAGGATGATATTAATTGACTGAAACAGGACATGGATAGTTTAGCAGAATGGACAGAGGATCAGGATGATAGTAATTGACTGAAACAGGACATAGATAGTTTAGCAGAATGGACAGAGGATCAGGATGATAGTAATTGACTGAAACAGGACATGGATAGTTTAGCAGAATGGACAGACAGTCAGGATGATAGTAATTGACTGAAACAGGACATTGATAAATTAGCAGAATGGACAGACAGTCAGGATGATAGTAATTGACTGAAACAGGACATTGATAAATTAGCAGAATGGACAGACAGTCTGGATGATAGTAATTGACTGAAACAGGACATGGATAGTTTAGCAGAATGGACAGACAGTCTGGATGATAGTAATTGACTGAAACAGGACATGGATAGTTTTGCAGAATGGATAGACAGTCAGGATGATAGTAATTGACTGAAACAGTACTTTGATAGATTAGCAGAATGGACAGACAGTCAGGATGATAGTAATTGACTGAAACAGGACATTGATAGTTTAGCAGAATGGACAGACAGTCAGGATGATCGTAACTGACTGAAACAGGACATTGATAGTTTAGCAGAATGGACAGACAGTCAGGATGATAGTAATTGACTGAAACAGGACATGGATAGTTTAGCAGAATGGACAGAGGATCAGGATGATAGTAATTGACTGAAACAGGACATGGATAGTTTAGCAGAATGGACAGAGGATCAGGATGATAGTAATTGACTGAAACAGGACATTGATAGTTTAGCAGAATGGACAGACAGTCAGGATGATAGTAATTGACTGAAACAGGACATTGATAGTTTAGCAGAATGGACAGACAGTCAGGATGACAGTAATTGACTGAAACAGGACATTGATAGTTTGAATGGACAGACAGTCAGGATGATAGTAATTGACTGAAACAGGACATTGATAAATTAGCAGAATGGACAGACAGTCAGGATGATAGTAATTGATTGAAACAGGACATTGATAAATTAGCAGAATGGACAGACAGTCAGGATGATAGTAATTGACTGAAACAGGACATTGATAGTTTAGCAGAATGGAGAGACAGTCAGGATGATATTAATTGACTGAAACAGGACATGGATAGTTTAACAGAATGGACAGAGGATCAGGATGATAGTAATTGACTGAAACAAGACATGGATTGTTTAGCAGAATGGACAGAGGATCAGGATGATAGTAATTGACTGAAACAGGACATTGATAGTTTAGCAGAATGGACAGACAGTCAGGATGATAGTAATTGACTGAAACAGGACATTGATAGTTCAGCAGAATGGACAGACAGTCAGGATGATTGTAATTGACTGAAACAGGACATTGATAAATTAGCAGAATGGACAGACATTCAGGATGATAGTAATTGACTGAAACAGGACATTGATAAATTAGCAGAATGGACAGAGGATCAGGATGATAGTAATTGACTGAAACAGGACATTGATAAATTAGCAGAATGGACAGAGGATCAGGATGATAGTAATTGACTGAAACAGGACATTGATAAATTAGCAGAATGGACAGAGGATCAGGATAATAGTAATTGACTGAAACAGGACATGGATAGTTTAGCAGAATGGACAGAGGATCAGGATGATCGTAATTGACTGAAACAGGACATTGATAGTTTAGCAGAATGGACAGACAGTCAGGATGATAGTAATTGACTGAAACAGGACATTGATAGTTTAGCAGAATGGACAGACAGTCAGGATGATAGTAATTGACTGAAACAGGACATTGATAGTTTAGCAGAATGGACAGTCAGGATGATAGCAATTGACTGAAACAGGACATTGATAGTTTAGCAGAATGGACAGACAGTCAGGATGATAGTAATTGACCGAAACAGGACATTGATAGTTTAGCAGAATGGACAGAGAGTCAGGATGCTAGTAATTGACTGAAACAGGACATGGATAGTTTATCAGAATGGACAGACAGTCAGGATGATAGTAATTGACTGAAACAGGACACAGATAGTTTAGCAGAATGGACAGAGGTACAGGATGATAGTAATTGACTGAAACAGGACATTGATAAATTAGCAGAATGGACAGAGGATCAGGATGATAGTAATTGACTGAAGCAGGACATTGATAGTTTAGCAGAATGGACAGATAGTCAGGATGATAGTAATTGACTGAAACAGGACATTGATAAATTAGCAGAATGGACAGACAGTCAGGATGATAGTAATTGACTGAAACAGGACATTGATAAATTAGCAGAATGGACAGAGGATCAGGATGATAGTAATTGACTGAAACAGGACATTGATAAATTAGCAGAATGGACAGACAGTCAGGATGATAGTAATTGACTGAAACAGGACATAGATAGTTTAGCAGAATGGAGAGACAGTCGGGATGATAGTAATTGACTGAAACAGGACATTGATAAATTAGCAGAATGGACAGACAGTCAGGATGATAGTAATTGACTGAAACAGGACATTGATAAATTAGCTGAATGGACAGACAGTCAGGATGATAGTAATTGACTGAAACAGGACATTGATAAATTAGCAGAATGGACAGAGGATCAGGATGATAGTAATTGACTGAAACAGGACATAGATAAATTAGCAGAATGGACAGACAGTCAGGATGAGAGTAATTGACTGAAACAGGACATGGATAGTTTAGCAGAATGTACAGAGAGTCAGGATGATAGTAATTGACTGAAACAGGACATGGATAGTTTAGCAGAATGGACAGACAGTCAGGATGATAGTAATTGACTGAAACAGGACATGGATAGTTTAGCAGAATGGACAGACAGTCAGGATGATAGTAATTGACTGAAAAAGGACATGGATAGTTTAAGAGAATGGACAGACAGTCAGGATGATAGTAATTGACTGAAACAGTACATTGATAGGTTAGCAGAATGGAACAGTCAGGATGATAGTAATTGACATCAGGACATGGATAGTTTAGCAGAATGGACAGACAGTCAGGATGATAGTAATTGACTGAAACAGGACATGGATAGTTTAGCAGAATGGACAGACATTCAGGATGATAGTAATTGACTGAAACAGGACATTGATAGTTTAGCAGAATGGACAGACAGTCAGGATGATAGTAATTGACTGAAACAGGACATTGATAGTTTTGCAGAATGGACAGACATTCAGGATGATAGTAATTGACTGAAACAGGACATGGATAGTTTAGCAGAATGGACAGACAGTCAGGATGATAGTAATTGACTGAAACTGGACATGGATAGTTTAGCAGAATGGACAGACAGTCAGGATGATAGTAATTGACTGAAACAGGACATTGATAGTTTAGCAGAATGGACAGACAGTCAGGATGATAGCAATTGACTGAAACAGGACATTGATAGTTTAGCAGAATGGACAGACAGTCAGGATGATAGCAATTGACTGAAACAGGACATTGATAGTTTAGCAGAATGGACAGACAGTCAGGATGATAGTAATTGACTGAAACAGGACATTGATAGTTTAGCAGAATGGACAGACAGGATGATAGTAATTGACTGAAACAGGACATTGATAAATTAGCAGAATGGACAGACAGTCAGGATGATAGTAATTGACTGAAACAGGACATTGATAAATTAGCAGAATGGACAGAGGATCAGGATGATAGTAATTGACTGAAACAGGACATTGATAAAGTAGCGGATTGGACAGACAGTCAGGATGATAGTAAGTGACTGAAACAGGACATAGATAAATTAGCAGAATGGACAGACAGTCAGGATGATAGTAATTGACTGAAACAGGACATTGATAGTTTAGCAGAATGGACAGACAGTCAGGATGAAAGCAATTGACTGAAACAGGACATTGATAGTTTAGCAGAATGGACAGACAGTCAGGATGATAGTAATTGACTGAAACAGGACATGGATAGTTTAGCAGAATGGACACAGGATCAGGATGATAGTAATTGACTGAAACAGGACATGGATAGTTTAGCAGAATGGACAGAGGATCAGGATGATAGTAATTGACTGAAACAGGACATGGATAGTTTAGCAGAATGGACAGAGAGTCAGGATGATAGTAATTGACTGAAACAGGACATGGATAGTTTAGCAGAATGGACAGACAGTCGGGATGATAGTAATTGACTGAAAGAGGACATGGATAGTTTAGCAGAATGGACAGACAGTCAGGATGATAGTAATTGACTGAAACAGGACATTGATAGTTTAGCAGAAAGGACAGAGGATCAGGATGATAGTAATTGACTGAAACAGGACATGGATAGTTTAGCAGAATGGACAGACAGTCAGGATGATAGTAATTGACTGAAACAGGACATGGATAGTTTAGCAGAATGGACAGACAGTCAGGATGATAGTAATTGACTGAAACAGGACATGGATAGTTTAGCAGAATGGATAGACAGTCAGGATGATAGTAATTGACTGAAACAGTACATTGATAGGTTAGCAGAATGGACAGACAGTCAGCATGATAGTAATTGACTGAAACAGGACATTGATAGTTTAGCAGAATGGACAGACAGTCAGGATGATAGTAATTGACTGAAACAGGACATTGATAGTTTAGCAGAATGGACAGACAGTCAGGATGATAGTAATTGACTGAAACAGGACATGGATAGTTTAGCAGAATGGACAGACAGTCAGGATGATAGTAATTGACTGAAACAGGACATTGATAGTTTAGCAGAATGGACAGACAGTCAGGATGATAGTAATTGACTGAAACAGGACATTGATAGTTTAGCAGAATGGACAGACAGTCAGGATGATAGTAATTGACTGAAACAGGACATTGATAAATTAGCGGAATGGACAGAGGATCAGGATCATAATAATTGACTGAAACAGTACATTGATAGTTTAGCAGAATGGACAGACAGTCACGATGATAGTAATTGACTGAAACAGGACATTGATAGTTTAGCAGAATGGACAGACAGTCAGGATGATAGCAATTGACTGAAACAGGACATTGATAGTTTAGCAGAATGGACAGACAGTCAGGATGATAGTAATTGGCTGAAGCAGGACATTGATAGTTTAGCAGAATGGACAGACAGTCAGGATGATAGCAATTGACGGAAACAGGACATGGATAGTTTAGCAGAATGGACAGACAGTCAGGATGATAGTAATTGACTAAAACAGGACATTGATAGTTTAGCAGAATGGACAGACAGTCAGGATGATATTAATTGACTGAAACAGGACATTGATAGTTTAGCAGAATGGATAGACAGTCAGGATGATAGTAATTGACAGAAAGAGGACATGGATAGTTTAGCAGAATGGACAGACAGTCAGGATGATAGTAATTGACTAAAACAGGACATTGATAAATTAGCAGAATGGATAGACAGTCAGGATGATAGTAATTGACAGAAAGAGGACATTGATAGTTTAGCAGAATGGACAGAGGATCGGGATGATAGTAATTGACTAAAACAGGACATTGATAAATTAGCAGAATGGACAGACAGTCAGGATGATAGTAATTGAATGAAAAAGGACATGGATAGTTTTGCAGAATGGACAGACAGTCAGGATGATAGTAATTGACTGAAACAGGACATTGATAGTTCAGCAGAATGGACAGACAGTCAGGATGATAGTAATTGACTGAAACAGGACATGGATAGTTTAGCAGAATGGACAGACAGTCAGGATGATAGTAATTGACTGAAACAGGACATTGATAGTTTAGCAGAATGGACAGACAGTCAGGATGATAGTAATTGACTGAAACAGGACATTGATAGTTTAGCAGAATGGACAGACAGTCAGGATGATAGTAATAGACTGAAAAAGGACATTGATAGGTTAGCAGAATGGACAGACAGTCAGGATAATAGTAATTGACTGAAACAGGACATTGATAGTTTAGCAGAATGGATAGACAGTCAGGATGATAGTAATTGACTGAAACAGGTCATTGATAGTTTAGCAGAATGGACAGACAGTCAGGATGATAGTAATTGACTGAAACAGGACATTGATAGTTTAGCAGAATGGACAGACAGTCAGGATGATAGTAATTGACTGAAACAGGACATTGATAGTTTAGCAGAATGGACAGACAGTCAGCATGATAGTAATTGACAGAAACAGGACATTGATAGTTTAGCAGAATGGACAGACAGTCAGGATGATAGTAATTGACTGAAACAGGACATTGATAGTTTAGCAGAATGGATAGACAGTCAGGATGATAGTAATTGACTGAAACAGGACATGGATAGATTAGCAGAATGGATAGACAGTCAGGATGATAGTAATTTACTGAAACAGTACATTGATAGGTCAGCAGAATGGACAGACAGTCGGGATGATAGTAATTGACTGAAACAGGACATGGATAGTTTAGCAGAATGGACAGAGGATCAGGATGATAGTAATTGACTGAAACAGGACATGGATAGTTTAGCAGAATGGACAGAGGATCAGGATGATAGTAATTGACTGAAACAGGACATTGATAGTTTAGCAGAATGGACAGACAGTCAGGATGATAGTAATTGACTGAAAGAGGACATTGATAGTTTAGCAAAATGGACAGACAGTCAGGATGAGAGTAATTGACTGAAACAGGACATGGATAGTTTAGCAGAATGGACAGACAGTCAGGATGATAGTAATTGACTGAAACAGGACATTGATAGTTTAGCAGAATGGACAGACAGTCAGGATGATAGTAATTGACTGAAACAGGACATTGATAGTTTAGCAGAATGGACAGACAGTCAGGATGATAGTAATTGACTGAAACAGGACATTGATAAATTAGCAGAATGGACAGAGGATCGGGATGATAGTAATTGACTGAAACAGGACATGGATAGTTTAGCAGAATGGACAGACAGTCAGGATGATAGTAATTGACTGAAACAGGACATTGATAGTTTAGCAGAATGGACAGAGAGTCAGGATGATAGTAATTGACTGAAACAGGACATGGATAGTTTAGCAGAATGGACAGACAGTCAGGATGATAGTAATTGACTGAAACAGGACATTGATAAATTAGCAGAATGGACAGACAGTCAGGATGATAGTAATTGACTGAAACTGGACATTGATAAATTAGCGGAATATACAGAGGATCAGGATGATAGTAATTGACTGAAACAGGACATTGATAAATTAGCAGAATGGACAGACATTCAGGATGATAGTAATTGACTGAAACAGGACATAGATAAATTAGCAGAATGGACAGACATTCAGGATGATAGTAATTGACTGAAACAGGACATTGATAGTTTAGCAGAATGGACAGACAGTCAGGATGATAGCAATTGACGGAAACAGGACATGGATAGTTTAGCAGAATGGACAGACAGTCAGGATGATAGTAATTGACTGAAACAGGACATGGATAGTTTAGCAGAATGGACAGACAGTCAGGATGATAGTAATTGACTGAAACAGGACATTGATAGTTTAGCAGAATGGACAGACAGTCAGGATGATAGCAATTGACGGAAACAGGACATGGATAGTTTAGCAGAATGGACAGACAGTCAGGATGATAGTAATTGACTGAAACAGGACATGGATAGTTTAGCAGAATGGACAGACAGTCAGGATGATAGTAGTTGACTGAAAGAGGACATGGATAGCTCGGCAGAATGGACAGACAGTCAGGATGATAGTAATTGACTGAAACAGGACATTGATAGTTTAGCAGAATGGACAGACAGTCAGGATGATAGTAATTGACTGAAACAGGACATCGATAGTTTAGCAGAATGGACAGACAGTCAGGATGATAGTAATTGACTGAAACAGGACATTGATAGTTTAGCAGAATGGACAGACAGTCAGGATGATAGTAATTGACTGAAACAGGACATTGATAGTTTAGCAGAATGGACAGACAGTCAGAATGATAGTAATTGACTGAAACAGGACAAGGATAGTTTAGCAGAATGGACAGACAGTCAGGATGATAGTAATTGACTGACACAGGACATGGATAGTTTAGCAGAATGGACAGACAGTCAGGATGATAGTAATTGACTGAAACAGGACATTGATAGTTTAGCAGAATGGATAGACAGTCAGGATGATAGTAATTGACTGAAACAGGACATTGATAGTTTAGCAGAATGGACAGACAGTCAGGATGATAGTAATTGACTGAAACAGGACATGGATAGATTAGCAGAATGGACAGACAGTCAGGATGATAGTAATTGACTGAAACAGGACATGGATAGTTTAGCAGAATGGACAGACAGTCAGGATGATAGTAATTGACTGAAACAGGACATTGATAGTTTAGCAGAATGGATAGACAGTCAGGATGATAGTAATTGACTGAAACAGGACATTGATAGGTTAGCAGAATGGACAGACAGTCAGGATGATAGTAATTGACTGAAACAGGACATTGATAGGTTAGCAGAATGGACAGACAGTCAGGATGATAGTAATTGACTGAAACAGGACACTGATAGGTTAGCAGAATGGATCGACAGTCAGGATGATAGTAATTGACTGAAACAGGACATTGATAGTTTAGCAGAATGAACAGACAGTCAGGATGATAGTAATTGACTGAAACAGGACATCGATAAATTAGCAGAATGGACAGAGGATCAGGATGATAGTAATTGACTGACACAGGACATGGATAGTTTAGCAGAATGGACAGACAGTCAGGATGATAGTAATTGACTGAAACAGGACATTGATAGTTTAGCAGAATGGACAGACAGTCAGAATGATAGTAATTGACTGAAACAGGACAAGGATAGTTTAGCAGAATGGACAGACAGTCAGGATGATAGTAATTGACTGAAACAGGACAAGGATAGTTTAGCAGAATGGACAGACAGTCAGGATGATAGTAATTGACTGACACAGGACATGGATAGTTTAGCAGAATGGACAGACAGTCAGGATGATAGTAATTGACTGAAACAGGACATTGATAGTTTAGCAGAATGGATAGACAGTCAGGATGATAGTAATTGACTGAAACAGGACATTGATAGTTTAGCAGAATGGACAGACAGTCAGGATGATAGTAATTGACTGAAACAGGACATGGATAGATTAGCAGAATGGACAGACAGTCAGGATGATAGTAATTGACTGAAACAGGACATGGATAGTTTAGCAGAATGGACAGACAGTCAGGATGATAGTAATTGACTGAAACAGGACATTGATAGTTTAGCAGAATGGATAGACAGTCAGGATGATAGTAATTGACTGAAACAGGACATTGATAGGTTAGCAGAATGGACAGACAGTCAGGATGATAGTAATTGACTGAAACAGGACACTGATAGGTTAGCAGAATGGATCGACAGTCAGGATGATAGTAATTGACTGAAACAGGACATTGATAGTTTAGCAGAATGAACAGACAGTCAGGATGATAGTAATTGACTGAAACAGGACATCGATAAATTAGCAGAATGGACAGAGGATCAGGATGATAGTAATTGACTGAAACAGGACATTGATAAATTAGCAGAATGGACAGACAGTCAGGATGATAGTAATTGACTGAAACAGGACATTTATAAATTAGCAGAATGGACAGACAGTCAGGATGATAGTAATTGACTGAAACAGGACATTGATAGTTTAGCAGAATGGATAGACAGTCAGGATGATAGTAATTGACTGAAACAGGACATTGATAGTTGAGCAGAATGGATAGACAGTCAGGATGATAGTAATGGACTGAAACAGGACATTGATAGTTTAGCAGAATGGACAGACAGTCAGGATGATAGTAATTGACTGAAACAGGACATTGATAGTTTAGCAGAATGGACAGACAGTCAGGATGATAGTAATTGACTGAAACAGGACATTGATAGTTTAGCAGAAAGGACAGACAGTCAAGATGATAGTAATTGACTGAAACAGGACATTGATAGTTTAGCAGAATGGACAGACAGTCAGGATGATAGTAATTGACTGAAACAGGACATTGATAGTTTAGCAGAATGGATAGACAGTCAGGATGATAGTAATTGACTGAAACAGGACATGGATAGTTTAGCAGAATGGACAGACAGTCAGGATGATAGTAATTGACTGAAACAGGACATTGATAAATTAGCAGAATGGACAGACAGTCAGGATGATAGTAATTGACTGAAACAGGACATTGATAAATTAGCGGAATATACAGAGGATCAGGATGATAGTAATTGACTGAAACAGGACATTGATAAATTAGCAGAATGGACAGACATTCAGGATGATAGTAATTGACTGAAACAGGACATAGATAAATTAGCAGAATGGACAGACATTCAGGATGATAGTAATTGACTGAAACAGGACATTGATAGTTTAGCAGAATGGACAGACAGTCAGGATGATAGCAATTGACGGAAACAGGACATGGATAGTTTAGCAGAATGGACAGACAGTCAGGATGATAGTAATTGACTGAAACAGGACATGGATAGTTTAGCAGAATGGACAGACAGTCAGGATGATAGTAATTGACTGAAACAGGACATTGATAGTTTAGCAGAATGGACAGACAGTCAGGATGATAGCAATTGACGGAAACAGGACATGGATAGTTTAGCAGAATGGACAGACAGTCAGGATGATAGTAATTGACTGAAACAGGACATGGATAGTTTAGCAGAATGGACAGACAGTCAGGATGATAGTAGTTGACTGAAAGAGGACATGGATAGCTGGGCAGAATGGACAGACAGTCAGGATGATAGTAATTGACTGAAACAGGACATTGATAGTTTAGCAGAATGGACAGACAGTCAGGATGATAGTAATTGACTGAAACAGGACATCGATAGTTTAGCAGAATGGACAGACAGTCAGGATGATAGTAATTGACTGAAACAGGACATTGATAGTTTAGCAGAATGGACAGACAGTCAGGATGATAGTAATTGACTGAAACAGGAAATTGATAGTTTAGCAGAATGGACAGACAGTCAGAATGATAGTAATTGACTGAAACAGGACAAGGATAGTTTAGCAGAATGGACAGACAGTCAGGATGATAGTAATTGACTGACACAGGACATGGATAGTTTAGCAGAATGGACAGACAGTCAGGATGATAGTAATTGACTGAAACAGGACATTGATAGTTTAGCAGAATGGATAGACAGTCAGGATGATAGTAATTGACTGAAACAGGACATTGATAGTTTAGCAGAATGGACAGACAGTCAGGATGATAGTAATTGACTGAAACAGGACATGGATAGATTAGCAGAATGGACAGACAGTCAGGATGATAGTAATTGACTGAAACAGGACATGGATAGTTTAGCAGAATGGACAGACAGTCAGGATGATAGTAATTGACTGAAACAGGACATTGATAGTTTAGCAGAATGGATAGACAGTCAGGATGATAGTAATTGACTGAAACAGGACATTGATAGGTTAGCAGAATGGACAGACAGTCAGGATGATAGTAATTGACTGAAACAGGACACTGATAGGTTAGCAGAATGGATCGACAGTCAGGATGATAGTAATTGACTGAAACAGGACATTGATAGTTTAGCAGAATGAACAGACAGTCAGGATGATAGTAATTGACCGAAACAGGACATCGATAAATTAGCAGAATGGACAGAGGATCAGGATGATAGTAATTGACTGAAACAGGACATTGATAAATTAGCAGAATGGACAGACAGTCAGGATGATAGTAATTGACTGAAACAGGACATTTATAAATTAGCAGAATGGACAGACAGTCAGGATGATAGTAATTGACTGAAACAGGACATGGATAGTTTAGCAGAATGGATAGACAGTCAGGATGATAGTAATTGACTGAAACAGGACATGGATAGTTTAGCAGAATGGACAGACAGTCAGGATGATAGTAATTGACTGAAACAGGACATTGATAGTTTAGCAGAATGGACAGACAGTCAGGATGATAGTAATTGACTGAAACAGGACATTGATAGTTTAGCAGAATGGACAGACAGTCAGGATGATAGTTATTGACTGAAACAGGACATAGATAGTTTAGCAGAATGGATAGACAGTCAGGATGATAGTAATTGACTGAAACAGGACATTGATAGTTCAGCAGAATGGATGGACAGTCAGGATGATAGTAATTGACTGAAACAGGACATGGATAGTTTAGCAGAATGGACAGACAGTCATGATAGTAATTGACTGAAACAGGACATTGATAGTTTAGCAGAATAGACAGACAGTCAGGATGATAGTAATTGACTGAAACAGGACATTGATAGTTAAGCAGAATGGACAGACAGTCAGGATGATAGTAATTGACTGAAAAAGGACATTGATAGTTTAGCAGAATGGACAGACAGTCAGGATGATAGTTATTGACTGAAACAGGACATGGATAGTTTCGCAGAATGGACAGACAGTCAGGATGATAGTAATTGACTGAAACAGGACATTGATAGTTTAGCAGAATGGACAGACAGTCAGGATGATAGTAATTGACTGAAACAGGACATTGATAGTTTAGCAGAATAGACAGACAGTCAGGATGATAGTAATTGACTGAAACAGGACATGGATAGGTTAGCAGAATGGACAGACAGTCAGGATGATAGTAATTGACTGAAACAGGACATGGATAGGTTAGCAGAATGGACAGACAGTCAGGATGATAGTAATTGACTGAAACAGGACATTGATAGTTTAGCAGAATAGACAGACAGTCAGGATGATAGTAATTGACTGTAACAGGACATTGATAGGTTAGCAGAATAGACAGACAGTCAGGATGATAGTAATTGACTGAAACAGGACATGGATAGGTTAGCAGAATGGACAGACAGTCAGGATGATAGTAATTGACTGAAACAGGACATTGATAGTTTAGCAGAATGGATAGACAGTCAGGATGATAGTAATTGACTGTAACAGGACATTGATAGTTTAGCAGAATGGATAGACAGTCAGGATGATAGTAATTGACTGAAACAGGACATGGATAGTTTAGCAGAATGGACAGACAGTCAGGATGATAGTAATTGATTGAAACAGGACATGGATAGTTTAGCAGAATGGACAGAAAGTCAGGATGATAGTAATTGACTGAAACAGGACATTGATAGGTTAGCAGAATGGACAGACAGTCAGGATGATAGTAATTGACTGAAACAGGACATGGATAATTTCGCAGAATGGGCAGACAGTCAGGATGATAGTAATTGACTGAAACAGGACATTGATAGGTTAGCAGAATGGATAGACAGTCAGGATGATAGTAATTGAGTGAAACAGGACATTGATAGTTTAGCAGAATGGACAGACAGTCAGGATGATAGTAATTGACTGAAACAGGACATGGATAGTTTAGCAGAATGGACAGAAAGTCAGGATGATAGTAATTGAGTGAAACAGGACATGGATAGTATCGCAGAATGGACAGACAGTCAGGATGATAGTAATTGACTGAAACAGGACATGGATAGTATCGCAGAATGGACAGACAGTCAGGATGATAGTAATTGACTGAAACAGGACATGGATAGTATCGCAGAATGGACAGACAGTCAGGATGATAGCAATTGACTGAAACAGGACATGGATAGTTTAGCAGAATGGACAGACAGTCAGGATGATAGTAATTGACTGAAACAGGACATTGATAGTTAAGCAGAATGGAGAGACAGTCAGGATGATAGTAATTGACTGAAACAGGACATTGATAGTTTAGCAGAATGGACAGACAGTCAGGATGATAGTTATTGACTGAAACAGGACATGGATAGTTTCGCAGAATGGACAGACAGTCAGGATGATAGTAATTGACTGAAACAGGACATTGATTGTTTAGCAGAATAGACAGACAGTCAGGATGATAGTAATTGACTGAAACAGGACATGGATAGTTTAGCAGAATGGACAGAAAGTCAGGATGATAGTAATTGACTGAAACAGGACATTGATAGTTTAGCAGAATAGACAGACAGTCAGGATGATAGTAATTGACTGAAACAGGACATTGATAGGTTAGCAGAATGGACAGACAGTCAGGATGATAGTAATTGACTGAAACAGGACATTGATAGTTTAGCAGAATAGACAGACAGTCAGGATGATAGTAATTGACTGAAACAGGACATTGATAGTTTAGCAGAATAGACAGACAGTCAGGATGATAGTAATTGACTGAAACAGGACATTGATAGTTTCGCAGAATGGACAGACAGTCAGGATGATAGTAATTGACTGAAACAGGACATTGATAGTTTAGCAGAATGGACAGAAAGTCAGGATGATAGTAATTGACTGAAACAGGACATTGATAGGTTAGCAGAATGGACAGACAGTCAGGATGATAGTAATTGACTGAAACAGGACATTGATAGTTTCGCAGAATGGACAGACAGTCAGGATGATAGTAATTGACTGAAACAGGACATTGATAGTTTCGCAGAATGGACAGACAGTCAGGATGATAGTAATTGACTGAAACAGGACATTGATAGTTTAGCAGAATGGACAGACAGTCAGGATGATAGTAATTGACTGAAACAGGACATTGATAGTTTAGCAGAATGGACAGACAGTCAGGATGATAGTAATTGACTGAAACAGGACATTGATAGTTTAGCAGAATGGACAGACAGTCAGGATGATAGTAATTGAATGAAACAGGACATTGATAGTTTAGCAGAATGGACAGACAGTCAGGATGATAGTAATTGACTGAAACAGGACATGGATAGTTCAGCAGAATGGACAGACAGTCAGGATGATAGTAATTGACTGAAACAGGACATGGATAGTTTAGCAGAATAGACAGAGGATCAGGATGATAGTAATTGACTGAAACAGGACATGGATAGTTTAGCAGAATGGACGGACAGTCAGGATGATAGTAATTGACTGAAACAGGACATGGATAGTTTAGCAGAATGGACGGACAGTCAGGATGATAGTAATTGACTGAAACAGGACATGGATAGTTTAGCAGAATGGACGGACAGTCAGGATGATAGTAATTGACTGAAACAGGACATGGATAGTTTAGCAGAATAGACAGAGGATCAGGATGATAGTAATTGACTGAAACAGGACATTGATAGTTTAGCAGAATGGATAGACAGTCAGGATGATAGTAATTGACTGAAACTGGACATTGATAGTTCAGCAGAATGGATAGACAGTCAGGATGATAGTAATTGACTGAAACAGGACATGGATAGTTTAGCAGAATGGATAGACAGTCAGGATGATAGTAATTGACTGAAAGTGGACATTGATAGTTCAGCAGAATGGATAGACAGTCAGGATGATAGTAATTGACTGAAACAGGACATGGATAGTTTAGCAGAATGGACAGACAGTCAGGATGATAGTAATTGACTGAAACAGGACATTGATAGTTTAGCAGAATGGACAGACAGTCAGGATGATAGTTATTGACTGAAACAGGACATGGATAGTTTCGCAGAATGGACAGACAGTCAGGATGATAGTAATTGACTGAAACAGGACATGGATAGTTTAGCAGAATAGACAGAGGATCAGGATGATAGTAATTGACTGAAACAGGACATTGATAGTTTAGCAGAATGGAAAGACAGTCAGGATGATAGTAATTGACTGAAACTGGACATTGATAGTTTAGGAGAATGGACAGACAGTCAGGATGATAGTAATTGACTGAAACAGGACATTGATATTTCAGCAGAATGGATAGACAGTCAGGATGATAGTAATTGACTGAAAGAGGACATTGATAGTTCAGCAGAATGGACAGAGAGTCAGGATGATAGTAATTGACTGAAACAGAACATTGATAGTTTAGCAGAATGGATAGACAGTCAGGATGATAGTAATTGACTGAAACAGGACATGGATAGTTTAGCAGAATGGACAGAAAGTCAGGATGATAGTAATTGACTGAAACAGGACATTGATAGGTTAGCAGAATGGACAGACAGTCAGGTTGATAGTAATTGACTGAAACAGGACATTGATAGGTTAGCAGAATGGACAGACAGTCAGGATGATAGTAATTGACTGAAACAGGACATTGATAGTTTAGCAGAATGGACAGACAGACAGGATGATAGTAATTGACTGAAACAGGACATTGATAGTTTAGCAGAATGGACAGACAGTCAGGATGATAGTTATTGACTGAAACAGGACATGGATAGTTTCGCAGAATGGACAGACAGTCAGGATGATAGTTATTGACTGAAACAGGACATGGATAGTTTTGCAGAATGGACAGACAGTCAGGATGATAGTTATTGACTGAAACAGGACATGGATAGTTTCGCAGAATGGACAGACAGTCAGGATGATAGTAATTGACTGAAACAGGACATTGATAGTTAAGCAGAATGGACAGACAGTCAGGATGATAGTAATTGACTGAAACAGGACATTGATAGTTTAGCAGAATAGACAGACAGTCAGGATGATAGTAATTGACTGAAACAGGACATGGATAGTTTAGCAGAATGGACAGACAGTCAGGATGATAGTAATTGACTGAAACAGGACATGGATAGTTTAGCAGAATGGACGGACAGTCAGGATGATAATAATTGACTGAAACAGGACATGGATAGTTTAGCAGAATGGACAGACAGTCAGGATGATAGTAATTGACTGAAACAGGACATTGATATTTTAGCAGAATAGACAGACAGTCAGGATGATAGTAATTGACTGAAACAGGACATGGATAGTTTAGCAGAATAGACAGAGGATCAGGATGATTGTAATTGACTGAAACAGGACATTGATAGTTTAGCAGAAAGGAAAGACAGTCAGGATGATAGTAATTGACTGAAACAGGACATTGATAGTTTAGCAGAAAGGAAAGACAGTCAGGATGATAGTAATTGACTGAAACAGGACATTGATAGTTTAGCAGAATGGACAGACAATCAGGATGATAGTAATTGACTGAAACAGGACATTGATATTTTAGCAGAAAGGAAAGACAGTCAGGATGATAGTAATTGACTGAAACAGGACATTGATAGTTTAGCAGAAAGGAAAGACAGTCAGGATGATAGTAATTGACTGAAACAGGACATTGATAGTTTAGCAGAATGGACAGACAATCAGGATGATAGTAATTGACTGAAACAGGACATTGATATTTTAGCAGTATGGATAGACAGTCAGGATGATAGTAATTGACTGAAACAGGACATTGATAGTTTAGCAGAATGGATAGACAGTCAGGATGATAGTAATTGACTGAAACAGGACATGGATAGTTTAGCAGAATGGACAGACAGTCAGGATGATAGTAATTGACTGAAACAGGACACTGATAGGTCAGCAGAATGGATAGACAGTCAGAATGATAGTAATTGACTGAAACAGGACATTGATAGTTTAGCAGAATGGATAGACAGTCAGGATGATAGTAATTGACTGAAACAGGACATGGATAGTTTAGCAGAATGGATAGACAGTCAGGATGATAGTAATTGACTGAAACAGGACATGGATAGTTTAGCAGAATAGACAGACAGTCAGGATGATAGTAATTGACTGAAACAGGACATGGATAGTTTAGCAGAATGGACAGACAGTCAGGATGATAGTAATTGACTGAAACAGGACATGGATAGTTTAGCAGAATGGACAGACAGTCAGGATGATAGTAATTGACTGAAACAGGACGTTGATAGTTTAGCAGAATGGACAGACAGTCAGGATGATAGTAATTGACTGAAACAGGACATTGATAGTTTAGCAGAATGGTCAGTCAGGATGATAGTAATTGACTGAAACAGGACATGGATAGTTTCGCAGAATGGACAGTCAGGATGATAGTAATTGACTGAAACAGGACATCGACATGTTAGCAAAATGGACAGACAGTCAGGATGACAGTAAATGACTGAAACAGGACATAGACAGGTTATCCGAGTGAACAGACAGTCAGGCTGATCGTCATTGACTGAAACTGGACTTCGACAGGCTATCAGAATGGACATTAAGTCAAAATAATAGTAATTGACTGGAACAGGACATACATAGGTCAGCAGAACTGGCAGATGTATTTTCGAGAAGCAATATAGACTTAATAACACATTGCTGAATGATTTGCAGGAATAGAGGGACTTATGGGTGCATATGCATCAATGTTTGAAGGTGGCAGGACATACTGAGAGATTGATTAGTAAATCGTATTGGATCTTGTCCTTAATAAAAAGAGGCATTCAGCACTAAAGCAGTGAAGATTTGCTGAACACTTATAATGCTCTGGTTCGGCTGCAGCTACAGTATCTAGTCCATTTCTGTTCACCAGACTTTTGTAAAGATGTGCGGTTCCTTGAAAGGGTGCAGTTGAGATTTACCAGAATGATTCCAGGGATGGGAATATTTGTTACAAGGTTAGGTTAGTAAAACTGGGTTTCTTCCTGTTTGAACAAAGGAGAATGAGGGGAGCTTTGATTAAAATGTAGATGATTATGACAGGCTTAGATAAGTTAGACAAGGAAAATGTATCTATTAACTAATGGTATGAGGACTAGGGGCCACAGATTTAAAGTTCTGGACAAGAGATGCAGGGAGAATGTGCGGAATAACTGTTTTTATGCAGCAGTTGTTGTTATGTGTCACAAATGGATGGCAACCAACTGCAAATTGTATTTTCGTGCACTTGGATGTTATTGTCAGCTGCCACTTCTGTGTTCAACTTGTTTAAACATGGTGGGGGAGCAGATCCCTTCAACAACAGTACCTGGGACAGTTACTTTAAGGGTTCCGATCACATGACCCAAATGCCATCCTTTTAAGCCTATCTGGTTTTGAAACCGTTTTAGTTTGAGGGAACAGCTCTTACAGGTAATCAGCTTCCTGGAAGATTTGCAGCTGGCTATCCCTGGGGCCTGCCTGCAAGAAGGAAATAAGATGCCACAGTCTGCAAAGCAGCAAGAAAATAATTCTGCTCTCTACCAGATTCTCGTCATAAAAAAGCCTCATCTTATCCCCGAAAGTGCAAGAAGAAACATTGAGAGTAGAGATTTCCTGCAACTCCTACTCCACTCAGCATTTCCAGTTGGTTAATTCCAGCTTTGAACTTTATGTCAGTGAAAAAACGGACTCTATTTTCAACTGGAACCTCCTTCAGTTTGTAATTAAGCTATTTATTCTACTTGGTAAATGTTCTTACCCTTTTGATGCCTTTACCATTCCCTGTATGCTTATGAATGTACGTTGCGAATGTAACCCGCTTCCTGAGTTTGAGTATGTAGTAATAAATTCTACTTCTATTTTTAACTTTAACACCAGTGTTGTTGCAGTCCTTTAAAAGTCAGGGTTCGCAAGCTGAGGGAGTGGAGAAATACGGAATCAGGATTTTCCTTATTTTAAAAAAAAGGGGGAAAATTAACTACAATCTGCTTACAGACAGGTTGTTGGACAGAAAGAGACATTTGTTCTCAAAATTCTCGACATCTTTGTAACACCTGGAACTCGCTGCCCACGAGGGTGATGGAAGTGAAGACAATCAATGATTTCAAAAGGAAATTGGATGGACACTTGAAGGAAATTACAATATGATGGGTGCATCAGCTGCTCCTGCCTGGAAAGATCCAGATCCATAGAAGTTCAATGAAACTGTGACCTTAACAGCCTCACCCTGGTGTGAGGCTCCAGGTCGTGTGACAGGAGGTGACACAGTTCTGTGACCACCTCCTTACTGAATCAGAGTCACCTCACACACTGCTTCTGGGTTAGGTGTAGGTAGGAAAAGTGCTCTGGAAAACCCGGGGAGCATAGTGCAGAGGCCCCTCCTCCTCCCTCTTTCCAGAGCTTCCCCTCTCTGCAGCCTCTGCTCCATTTGGTGGTCATGTTACAGACCAAGAGACACTGTAACTACAGTCCCCATACCTCGTCCAGAGTTGGGTCACCAAATCCTCGGTCCTTCCTGAATGTCTGCAGAAGCTCAAAACACAACCTCAAGAAAACCATCCACAGTACCTCCACTAACTTTACAATAGCAGAAATAAGTCAAAAGCCCCTCACCTGTATGTTGGATGTCTAGTCCTTTTAAATAACCCTAGAGGGGGTTCCTCGTGTTGCTGAATGTATGTTCAGCTGAGAGTGACTAACACAGGCAGTCAGTGGACATGCACAGACTAAGTTTCAAAGTCGTACATCAAAGCTACTGAAATGGCTGATTGACATCATATTCATACCCTCCTCATACGACAGACACACACACACACATTACACCGACACCAGCACCCCGGCCAGCCCGGGTGTCCTGTACAATGTGCTGGATGTGACCGGCAGTCACACCATTTTATGGATCCAAACTTCCACAGCATGAGTGGAGCAGGAGAGATGAAATGTGTGGTCAGGGAGAGAGACGGGGGTGGGGGGGGGGGGGAACTCTCTTTAAAAAGGGAATTAGAAAAGGACTTTAAGATCAACAAGTTTCAGGGATATTGGAAATTGACAGGGGACTGGGATAATCAGAGGGGTGAGGCCATGGAGGGATTTGATCACATGATGGGAATATTAAAATTGAGATGTTTCTACACATAGGAACTTGGGACTGAGGAGCAGGAGGAGGCCATTCGGCCCTTTGAGCCTGCTCCACCATTCGATATGATCATGGCTGAACATTTATTTTTCGCTTTATCCCCTAGTTCCAGTCTTCCCAACAAGAGGAAACATCCTCTCGGTATCCACTCTATCAAGGTTACTCAGGATCAGCTATGTTTCAATAAGACATCTCTCATTCTTCCAAACTCCACCCTTTTGAACCTTTCTTGATAAAATAAGCCCTTCATTCACGAAACGAATCAACTGAACTTTCGTTCACCTGTATGCAATTATATAGTTTTATCAAAGAAGGAGACCAAAAGTATACACAATATTCCTGATGTGGTCTCACCAAAGCCCTGCACATCTGCAGTAAAACTTCTCCACTTTTATACTCGATTCCCTTTGCAATAAACACTAACATTCCATTTGCCTTCCTAGTCACTTGCTGTCCCTGTATACTGACTCTTTCTGATTCATGTACCAGGACACCCAGATCCCGCTGTTCCACCGAGTTGTGCAATCTCTCTACATTCAAATAGCATCCTGCTTTTCTATTCTTCCTGCCAAAGTGGACAAGTCCACATCTTACCACATGATACTCCATCTGCCAAAGTTTTGCAATCTTACTGAACCTATTTATATCCCTTTGTAGACTGTTTACCTCCTCTTGACAACGTACAGTAAATGGGCTCACAGGCAGGACAATCTTTTGGAGGTGGCCAATGTTAAGAACAGCAAAACAGTTAATTATCGTTTATAGGATTAATAGCTTGATAGAGAGACTTACCAGGGACACCAACAATAGCGAGTATTGGATAATAAATGTATTGAGTCATCCTCAGTGCATAATAGATCCGATCCGCTAATGTAATCCAAGAATAATCCGCAGTAAGATAGCCAAACCAATAGGATAAGCTCCTGTCCATTGTTGTAACATTCCGATCTATTGTTCTCAGATTCTGATCCATTGTTTTAACATTCCAATCTATTGTTCTCAGATTCTGATCCATTGTTGTAACATTCCGATCTATTGTTCTCAGATTCTGATCCATTGTTGTAACATTCCGATCTATTGTTCTCAGATTCTGATCTATCCTTTCACTCTCGCTGGAGCCGGTGATCCCTGTTAGTGCCGGAGACGATGCTCTGGCTGACACTATAAGATAACACATTGAAAGGAATCTCTTATTAATAGAAAAAGGAAATGCTCCAGTGACACAATTAGAGTCCATGGAGACTGACATTAAATCCAGTCACTGTTGGAGAAAATCCAGATTGTGCCCTCTTGTTGAACAAATTCTCCGGACTCAGACGTTGAGAATCAAACCCTTTATTGCATGATATCGTGGGGGATAACACCTTACCTAAATGCGGTTCAGTGCTACTCCCAAAGAGCTACAGATCTCCGTGGACTTATATAGTATAAAAAAGGCAGAGCTAACAGTTTCACAATTAGATAAGCACCCACAAGACTGCCTACGTAACGGTGCACCATGCAGGGTCCGAGGTCAGCGAAAAATCAGTTTCAACAATAACAAGCTAGTTCCTTAATTCAATGCCCACTCCAGACACCATATCTGACCGTAATGTCTGATTGTGGTTAGCTGCTCTGTCTACAATTTATGACCGTTGGTTGTGGTTAGATTAGCTACAAGCTGTGTCCTGCTTTTCTGCTTCTACAAAGTTATGTAATAATTAGCAAAGGTCAGAAAATTTCTCCAACAGTCACTGAACAAACAGGTTCAATGAAAGCCTTTCAATCCAACACTTTTGTACAGAAATAATGAAAATAGCAGAGGGACTCGCCAGAATCTTCCAATCCGGAGGACTGGAGAGTTGTAAATGTCACACCCCATTTTAAAAAAGTAGAGCTGGAATAAACCCTGTATTTACTGACCTGTCAGACGAGTATCCCTGCTGGGGAAATTACAACCATCAACCTGTCAGAGATACCCGCTGTTTTTAAACACAATGGTTTAGAAGAAGAAGAAGAAGAAAATTACAGCACAGGAACAGGCCATTCAGCCCTCCAAGCCTGCGCCGATCCAGATCCTCTATCTAAACCTGTCGCCTATTTTCTAAGGGTCTGTATCTCTTTACTTCCTGCCCATTCATGTATCTGTCGAGATACATCTTAAAAGATGCTATCGAGCCCGCGTCTCCCACCTCCACAGGCAACGCGTTCCAGGCACCCACCACCCTCTGCGTAAAGAACTTTCCAAGCATATCCCCCCATAACTTTTCCCCTCTCACTTTGAACTCGTGTCCCCTAGTAATTGAATCCCCCACTCTGGGAAAAAGCTTCTTGCTATCCAACCTGTCTATACCTCTCATGATTTTGTACACCTCAATCAGGTCCCCCCTCAACCTCCGTCTTTCTAATGAAAATAATCCTAATCTGCTCAACCTCTCTTCATAGCTAGCGTGCTCCATACCAGCCAACATCCTGGTGAACCTCCTCCGCACCCTCTCCAAAGCATCTACATCCTTTAGGTAATGTGGCGACCAGAACTGCATGCAGCATTCCAAATGTGGCCGAACCAAATGTAACATGACCTGCCAACTCTTGTACTCAATACCCTGTCCGATGAAGGAAAGCATGCCGTATGCCTTCTTGACCACTCTATTTACCTGCGTTGCCACCTTCAGGGAACAATGGACCTGAACACCCAAATCTCTCTGTACATCAATTTTCCCCAGGACTTTTCCATTTACTGTCTTCTTCACTCTTGAATTGGATCTTCCAAAATGCATCACCTCGCATTTGCCCGGATTGAACTCCATCTGCCATTTCTCTGCCCAACTCTCCAATCTATCTATATTCTGCTGTATTCTCTGACAGTCCCCTTCACTATCTGCTCCTCCACCAATCTTAGTGTCGTCTGCAAACTTGCTAATCAGACCACCTATACTTTCCTCCAAATCATTAATGTATATCACAAACAGTGGTCCCAGCACGGATCCCTGTGGAACACCACTGGTCACACGTCTCTATTTTGAGAAACCCCCTTCCACTGCTACTCTCTGTCTCCTGTTGCCCAGCCAGTTCTTTATCCATCTAGCTAGTACACCCTGGATCCCCATGCGACTTCACTTTCTACATCTGCCTACCATGGGGAACCTTATCAAACGCCTTACTGAAGTCCATGTATATGACATCTACAGCCCTTCCCTCATCAATCAACTTTGTCACTTCCTCAAAGAATTCTATTAAGTTGGTAAGACATGACCTTCCCTGCACAAAACCATGTTGCCTATCACTGATAATCCCATTTTCTTCCAAATGGGAATAGATCCTATCCCTCAGTATCTTCCCCAGCAGCTTCCCTACCACTGACGTCAGGCTCACCGGTCTATAATTACCTGGATTATCCCTGCTACCCTTCTTAAACAAGGGGACAACATGAGCAATTCTCCAGTCCTCCGGGACCTCACCCGTGTTTAAGGATGCTGCAAAGATATCTGTTAAGGCCCCAGCTATTTCCTCTCTCGATTCCCTCAGTAATCTGGGATAGATCCCATCCGGACCTGGGGACTTGTCCACCTTAATGCCCTTTAGAGTACCCAACACTTCCTCCGTCCTTATGCCGACTTGACCTGGAGTAATCAAACATCTGTCCCTAACCTCAACATCCGTCATGTCCCTCTCCTCGGTGAATACTGATGCAAAGTACTCGTTCAGAATCTCACCCATTTTCTCTGACTCCACGCATAACTTTCCTCCTTTGTCCTTGAGTGGGCCGATCCTTTCTCTCATTACCCTCTTGCTCCTTATTTATGAATAAAAGGCTTTGGGATTTTCCTTAACCCTGTTTGCTAAAGATATTTCATGACCCCTTTTAGCCCTCTTAATTCCTCGTTTCAGATTGGACCTACATTCCCGATATTCTTCCAAATCTTCGTCTTTCTTCAGCCGCCTAGACCTTGTGTATGCCTCCTTTTTCCTCTTAGCTAGTCTCACAATTTCACCTGTCATCCATTGTTCCCTAATCTTGCCATTTCTATCCCTCATTTTCACAGGAACATGTCTCTCCTGCACGCTGATCAACCTCTCTTTAGAAGCCTCCCACATATCAAATGTGGATTTACCTTCAAACAGCTGCTCCCAATCTACATTCCCCAGCTCCTGCCGAATTTTGGTATAGTTGGCCTTCCCCCAATTTAGCACTCTTCCTTTCGGACCACTCTTGTCTTTGTCCGTGAGTATTCTAAAACTTACGGAATTGTGATCACTATTCCCAAAGTAGTCCCCTACTGAAACTTCAACAACCTGGCCGGGCCCATTCCCCAACACCAGGTCCAGTATGGCCCCTTCCAGAGTTGGACTATTTACATACTGCTCTAGAAAACCCTCCTGGATGCTCCTTACATATTCTGCTCCATCTAGACCTCTAACACTAAGTGAATCCCAGTCAATGTTGGGAAAATTAAAATATCCTACCACCACCCTGTTGCTCCTACATCTTTCCATAATCTGTTTACATATTTGTACCTCTATCTCACGCTCGCTGTTGGGAGGCCTGTAGTAAAGCCCCAACATTGTTACCACACCCTTCCTATTTCTGAGTTCTGCCCATATTGCCTCACTGCTCGAGTCCTCCATAGTGCCATCCTTCAGCACAGCTGTGATCTCCTCTTTGACCAGTAATGCAACTCCTCCACCCCTTTTATCTCCCTCTCTATTCCGCCTGAAGCATCGATATCCTGGGATATTTAGTTGCCAATCATGCCCTTCCCTCAACCAAGTCTCAGTAATAGCAATATCATACTCCCAGGTACTAATCCAAGCCCTAAGTTCATCTGCCTTACCTACTACACTTCTTGCATTAAAACAAATGCACCTCAGACCACCACTCCCTTTGCGTTTATCATCTGCTCCCTGTCTACTCTTTCCCTTAGTCACGCTGACTTCATTATCTAGTTCCTTACAGGCTTTAGTTACTACCTCCTTACTGTCCACTGACCTCCTCATTTGGTTTCCATCCCCCTGCCACATTAGTTTAAACCCTCCCCAACAGCGTTAGCAAAAGCAACCCCAAGGACATTGGTTCCAGTCCGGCCCAGGTGTAGACCGTCCAATTTGTAATAGTCCCACCTCCCCCAGAACCGGTTCCAACGTCCCAAAAATCTGAACCCCTCCCTCTTGCACCATCTCTCATTTATAAATGTCAGCTACCATGAACAGGTTAAAGGCAAATTGTACCTAACAAACCTGAAGGATGTATTTGATATAGTATTAGAGGGGACTGATGAGGGTGGCACAGCTGGTGTTATGTATATAAACTTTCAAAAGGTGTTTGACCAAGTGTCATTTAATATACTTCTTAGGAAAACTGAAACCAATGGATCAAAGTGGCAGTGGTTGTTTGAATATCCAATTGGCTAAGGCACAGAACATATATTGTTTTTCAGGCTGGGGGAAGTATACAGTGCTGTTCCAAAGCCATCAAAACAATAACAGCATATATTTACGTACAAACATATGAATAAGGAGTAGGAGTTGGCCACTCGGCCCTTCGAGCCTGCTGCACCATTCAATAAGTTGCTGGCTGAACTGATTACTCCACATTTCCACCTACTCCCAATAACCTTTTTCCCCCTTGCTTATCAGGAATCTATCCAACTCTGCATTAAAAATATTCAAAGACTCTGCCTTTTGAGGAAGATAATTTCAAAGACTCGACACTCTGAGAGGAAAGAATTTCTCCTCATCTCTGTCTTAAATGGGCGGCTCCTTATTTTTAAACAGTGACACCTTCCCCTCTCTATTGCGGAATGATCTGTACATAGCAAACAACTGTTTGAACCCCGAATACTCCAACCTCAATTCATTTCACGCTCAGCATGACGTGGAGCTCTTTTCTGTCACCATCACCTCTTGCTCAATTGTTCGGACAGGGATCCTTTCCCTGACCAGTGGACCTACTCAGGCACCTCCGGTATTCTCCCTCCACCTGCATCCCTCCCTCTGGCCTCTTACCCAGTCTTGATCTTTTCATTGAGAACTGTCGGCGAGACATATGCCATTCAATTTCTCTGCTCCCCTTACTGTCTAATCCCGACATTGTGATCAAACCTGCAGACAAGGGTGGTGCTGTTGTTGTCTGGCGTACTGACCTCTGCCTCGGAAAGGCTCAGTGCCAACTCTCAGACACTTCTTCCTACTTTCCCCTGGACCATGACCCCACCACAAAGCATCAAGCCGCTGTCTGCAGGACACTGTCATTGACCTCATCTCCTCCAGGCATCTTCCCTCTACAGCTTCCAACCTTATTCACAGAACCCCGGACAGCCCACTTCTACCTCATTCAGAAAATTCACAAAGAGGACTACCCTGGTCAAGCCATTGTTTCAGATTGTTCCTATCGCACTGAACTTATTTCTTCCTATCTTGACTCGATTTTTTCTCCCCTTGTCCAGTCTCTTCCCTCCTACATATGTGACGCTTTGGACGCCCTTCGTCATTTTGACAATTTCCATCTTCTTGGCACTAACCACCTCCTCTTCACTATGGACGTCCACTCTCTCTACACCTCCATCCCATGCCAGGATGGATTGAGGGCTCTCTGCTTCTTCCTTGAACAGAGGCCGAGCCAGTCCCCATCCACCACCACCCTCCTTCGCCTGGCTGAACCTGTTCTCACATTGAACAACTTCTCCTTGAACTCCACTTAGTTCATTGAGTCAGAGAGTTATAAAACACAGAAATAGGTCCTTCGGCCCATTGTGTCAATGCTGGCCATCAAGCACCTCACTATTCTAATCCCATTTTCCAGCATTTGGCCGTACTTTGGATGCTGTGGCGTTTCAAGTGCTCGTCTAAATACTTCTTGTGAGCGTTCCTGCCTCTGCCACCACTTCAGGCAGTGGGTTCCAGATTTCATCTGGCAACATTTGTCCTCAAATCGCCTCTAAAACTCCTGTCTTTACCTTAAATCTCTGTCCCCTGGTCATTGACACCTCCACTAAGGGGAAAAAAGTTTCTTCCCATCTACCCTATAATTTTGTATACCTCAATCAGGTCCCCCCTCAGCCTTCTCTGCTCTAAGGAAAACAACCCTAGCCTGCCCAGTCTCTCTACACAGCTTAACTTCAAGTAAATGGTATTGCTATGGGTACCCGCATGGGTCTTAACTATGCCCTTGTTATCGCATATGTTGGACATTCCTTGTTCCAGTCCGACTCAGGTACCCTCCCTGAGCTCTTTTTTCTGGTGCATTGATAACTGTATCGGTGCTGTTTCCTGCTCCCATCTCGAACTGGAAAACTTTATCAACATTGCTTCCAATTTTCACCCTTCACTCACCTTCTTGTTGTCTATCTCCAACACTTCCCTTCCTCGACTCTTCAGTCTCCATCTCTTGGGATAGGCTGCCCAATCATATCCATTATAAGCCCACCGACTCTCACAGCTACCTCGACTACATTTCTTCACACCCTGCCTACTGTAAGGACTCCATTCCATTCTCCCAAATTCTCCATCTCCATCGCATCTGCTCTGATGATGCAACCTTCCAGAACAGCATTTCGGTTATGTCTTCCTTTTTCCTCCACTGAGGATCCCCCCTACTGTGGTTGACAGGGCCCTCAGCCGGGTCCGGCCCATTTCCCGCACTTCTACCCTCATCCCTTCCCCTCCCTCCCAGACCTGTGAAAGGGTTCATCTTGTCTTCACTTTCCACCCCATCAGCCTCCACATCCAAATTATCACTTTCCACCATTTCTGCCACCTCCAGTGTGATGCCACAGCCAAGCACTCCTTCCCCCCACCCTCCCAAGTCATCATTCCGAAGGGATTGTTCCCTCCGTGACACCCTGGACCACTCCTCCCTCACCCCCAACACCTTGTTCCCTTCCCACAGCACCTTCCCATGCAATCACAGAAGGTGTCATACCTGCCCTTTTCCCTCCTCTAGCCTCACTATCCAAGACCTCAAACACTCCTTTCAGGTGAATCAGCATATTAACTTGTACTTCTTTCAATTTAGTATACTGTATTCGCTTTAGAGCCTCTGGATCAGCACTGAGTTCAACAATTTCACACCGGCACCTGGTCTTAAACTTGTTTTTCATACTTTTGCTTTCAGACAGAGCAGTTCATTATTCAGCCATTAACACCCTCCCTGGACAAATGCTTTGTCCCTTAAAACAAATGTTACCACTCCCTTTGCCTTGTTCTTTGTCATTTAGTCTCCCCATCCTCGGCCTATCACAGATCTTCCCTTTTGTTGCTCTTCCCCACCTTTCACTTTTTCAACACCGATTACATTTCTAATCATTGCCAGTTCTGATGAAATGCTATCAACATGAAACGTTAACTTTGCCTCTCTTTCCACAGATGCTGCCAGACAAGCTGAGTATTTACAGCATTTTCTGTTATTTTAGCTATGAATGGAACGTAGCTAAGCAGAAGTCAATGGGAGAAATCAACTGCTTGGGAGTCATTCCTAACCTAGCATAAAGGAAGATGGTTGTGGTTGTTGGAGGTCAATCATCTCAGTTCCAGGACATCACTGCAGGAGTTCCTCAGGGTAGTGTCCTAGGCCCAAACATCTTCAGCTGCTTCATCAATGACCTTCTTCAATCATAAGGTCAGAAGTGGGAAAGTTCACTGATGACTGTACAATGATGATCACTATTCACAACTGCTCAGATACTGAAGACAGACATATGCAGCAAGACCTGGACAACATTCAGGCTTGAACTGAAAAGTGGCAAGTAACATTCATGACACACAAGTGCCAGGACACAATCATTTCCAATAAGAGAGAATCTAACCATCTCCCCTTGACATTAAACGGCATTACCATCGCTGAATCTCCCACAATCAGCATCCTAGGGGTTACCATTGAACGGAAGCTGAATTGCAGCGACAAGAGCAGGTCAAAGGCTCGGAATGCTGCGGAGAGTAACTCACCTCCTGACTCCCCAAAGCCTCTCCACCATTTGCAAGGCACAAGTCAGGAGTGTTATGGAATACTGTCCACTTGCCTGGATGAGTGCAGCACCCACAACACTCCAGAAGGTCAACACCATTCAGGACAAAACCGCCCACTTGTTTGTTGTGATTGGGGTGTCATGCACTCCCTCACCACCAGCACAGGAGCAGCAGTGTGTACCATCTACAAGATGCACTGTAGCAACGCACCAAGGCTTCTTAGACAGCACCTTCCAAACCCACGACCTCTACAACTTAGAAGGACAATGGCAGCGATGCATGGGAACACCACCACCTGCAAGTTCCCCTCCAAGTCATATACCATTCTGAAATGAAACTATATCGCTGTTCCTTTATGTCACTGGGTCAAAATCCTGGAACTCCCTTCCTAAATAGTACTGTGGGTGTACCGGCACCAGATGGACTGCAGCGGATCAAGGAGGCAGCTTAATACCACCTTTTCAAAGGCAATTAGTGATGGGCAATGAATGTTGGTTTAGCCAGCGATGCCCACATCCCATGAAATAATAAAAAGGTAACAGCATTTCCTTCCAGCTGGACGACAGTGGAGAGGTGTGGGAGGAAGATGGTGTTACGAACATTGTCACAGACTGCAGTAAGTTTGTGAAGGATAAGGAAGGATAGTTTGTCTTTGAAACAGTCACACAGCATGTCATTTTTAACAAGCTCATCTATATGTCCTGCCATTGAACTATTCACATGCATCCACTCTGTTGCTGCACCCCCATTAAAATTACACCCTTTATTTTCCATTGTCTCTCCTCTCCGTCCAATGAAAATGTATCAATTTGCGCTTCGGTTAAAGTTTATCTGCCATGTGTCCGTCCATTCCACCAACCTGTCTACATCCACTTGATGTCTGTTATGATCATCCTCATTGCGCAGTACACTTCCAAATTTTGTGCCAAGTCTACATTTTGAAATTGTTCCATTTACACTCAAGTCCAAGTGTTTAATATATATCATGAAAAGTAGCAGACCCAGTAACGACCCCTGGGGAAACTTCCTCCAGTCTAAAAACAACCTTTCACCCCCTCATCCGCTTCCTGTCATGCAGGCAACTTTGTCCCTTTTATTCCATGGGCTTTATCTTTATTGACAAGCCTGTTAAATGACACTTCATCGAATTCTGTTTGGAAGTAATGGGGAACAAAGAAATGGCAGACCAATTAAATACATACTTTGGTTCTGTCTTCACAAAGGAGGACACAAATTACCTCCCAGTAATGTTGGGGAACATAGGGTCTAGTGAGAAGGAGGGACTGTATGAAATCAGTATTAGTAGGGAAATGGTGTTGGGTAAATTGATGGGATTGAAGGCTGATAAATCCCCAGGGACTGATAATCTTCATCCCAAAGTACTTAAGGAAGTGACTCTAGAAATAGTAAATGCATTGCTGGGCAGTCTTCAAAATTCTATAGACTGTGGAAGAGTTCCAATGGATTGCAGGTTAGCTAATGTAACACCACTATTTAAAAACGGAGGTAGAGACACAACAGGGAATTATTGACCAATTAGCCTGACATAAGTAGTGGGGAAAATGCTAGAGTACATTATAAAAGATGTAATAACAGAGCACACGCAGAACAATGACAGGATCGGACACAGTCAACATGGATTTACGAAAGGGAAATCATGCTTGGCAAATCTACTGGAATTTTTTGAGGATGTAACTCATAGAATAGAAAAGATATAACGAGTGGATGTGATGTATTTGGACTTTCAGAAGGATTTTGATAAGTTCCCACGTAAGACGTTAGCGTGCAAAATTAAAGCACATGGGATTCAATGAAGAGTGTAGGAGGGGATGCCAGGAGTAGCACCAGGCATACCTCAAAACCAGGTGTCAACGTGGTGAAGCCACAACACAAGAGTATCTGCGTGCCAAACTGCATTAGCAGCATGTGATAGACAGAGCTCAGCGATCCCATAACCAACGGATCAGATCTAAACTCTGCAGTCTTGCCACACGCAGCCGTGAATGGTGGTGGACAATTAAACAACTAACTGGAGGAGGCAGCTCCACAAATATCCCCATCCTCAATGATGGGAGAGCCCAGCACATCAGTACAAAAAAAAAGGCTGAAGCATTTGCAACAATCTTCAGCCAGAAGTGCCGAGTTGATGATCCATCTCGGCCTCCTCCTGAAATCCCCAGCATCACAGATGCCAGACTTCAGCCAATTCGATTCACTCCACGTGATATCAAGAAACGATTGAAGGCACTGGATACTGCAAAAGCTATGGGCCCTGATAATATTCCCGCAATAGTACTGAGGACCTGTGCTTCAGAACTTGCAGTGCCCCGAGCCAAGCTGTTCCAGTGCAGCCACAACATTGGCATGTACCCTGCAATGTGGAAAATTACCCAGGTAAGTCCTGTACACAAAAAGCAGGACAAGTCCAAACCGGTCAACTTCCGCCCCATTAGCCTACTCTCAATTATCCGTAAAGTGATGGACGGTGTCATCAACAGTGCCATTAAGCGGCACTTGCTTCGCAATAACCTGTTCAGTGATGCTCAGTTTGGGTTCCGCCAGGGCCATTCAGTTCCTGACCTCATTACAGCCTTGGTTCAATCATGGACAAAAGAGCTGAACTCAAGTGGTGAGGATAGAGTGACTGCCGTTGATATCAAGGCAGCATTTCACCGAGTATGGCGTCAAGGAGGCCTCGCAAAACTGAAGTCAATGGGAATCAGGGGGAAAACCATCTGCTGGCTGGAGTCATACCTAACACAAATGAAAATGGTTGTGGTTGTTGGAGGTCAATCATCCGAGCTCCAGGACATCACTGCAAGAGTTCCTCAGGGTAGTGTCCTGGGCCCAACCATCTTCAGCTGCTTCATCAATGACCTTCCTTCAAGCATGAGGTCAGAAGTGGGTATGTTTGCTAATGATTGCACAATGTTCAGCACCATTCGTGACTCCACAGATACTGAAGCAGCCCGTGTAGAAATGCAGCAAGACCTGGACAATATCCAGGCTTGGGCTGGTAAGTGGCAAGTAACATTTGCGCCACACAAGTGCCAGGCAATGACCATTTCCATCAAGAGAGAATCTAACCATTTCCCCTTGACATTCAACGGCATTGCCATCGCTGAATCCCCCACTATCAACATCCTAGGGGCTACCATTGACCAGAAAATGAATTGGAGTAGCCATATAAATAACGTGGCTACAAGAGCAGGTCAGAGGCTAGGAATCCTGAGGCGAGGAACTCACCTCCTGACTCCACAAAGCCTGTCCATAATTTACAAGGCGCATGTCAGGAGTGTGATGGAATATTCTTCACTTGCCTTGATGTATGTAGCTCCAACAGCACTCAAGAAGCTCGACACCATCCAGGAAAAAGCAGCGTACTTGATTGGCACCCATCTACACACATTCACTCCCTCCACCACCGTTGCACAGTGGCAGCAGTGTGTACCATCCACAAGATGCACCACAACAACTCACCAAGGCTCCTTCGACAGCAACTTCCAACCCACGACCTCTACCAACTAGAAGGACAAGGGCAGCAAATACATGGGAACACCACCACCTGCAAGTTCCCCGCCAAGTCACACACCATCCTGACTTGGAACTACTTCGCCGTTCCTTCACTGTCGCTGGGTCAAAATCCTGGAACTCCCTTCCTAACAGCACTGTGGGTGTACCTACCCCAAATGGACTGCAGCAGTTCAAGAAGGCAGCTCACCACCACCTTCTCAAGGGCAATTAGGGATGGGTAATAAATGCTGGACGAGCCAGCGACGTCCACATCCCATGAATGAATAAAATAAAATAGCCCTGAGCAAGAAGGGAGAGTTGTAAACACAGGTGCTCCTCCTTCAGCCAGAGCAGACGGTGCTGAGAACAGGAGTGTCGCCAAAAGCCTGTGTGTTTCCATTGTAATAAGGCCCATCACCTCTGAGCTGACTGCTGGACATTACAGTGAAAAGCTGGAGGATTAATCAGGATACACCAGACCAGTGCAGGAAAAGGGGCCCTGATGGAAAACACAGAATACCAGGCTGTGACTTTAACTGTGGCAGTAAGATCCAGTATGTCCACCACTCAGAGTGCTGGAAAATTTAACAAACTCCCTGAGAGATACCAGGATTTTGTATCCTATGGAAAAGTGACCCCATACCCCTCGAATAAGGCAAGTAAGCCCAAAGCCATACTTGGGATACAGAGGCCACCCATTCCCTTCTGCTGGGAAAATGCATGAACTTTCCCCTAGAGAGGGCATCGAACGCTCAGGTATTAATAAACAGTATCAGTGAAGGTAAATGCCCAGGACTCTATATTGGGTACACATGGAGTGCAGCTTTGTTTCAGGACTGGTAACCCTGGGGATTGTCCCTAGTTTACCTCTGGACAGGGTGACCGGTGCCTGGGTAATGATCTGGTAAGGGTGAAGGTGGTAGCTTACCCAGTGGTTTTAGAGAGAATGAAATAGATCAGGCAGACAGAGCAGTTACAGGAGAAGACCACTGACATTTTTCCTGCCTTTGTGTCGTGATGGTCCATGGTCAAACAAGCTCCGTCAGAGGAGGCTGAACTAGCACTGCAGACTGATGACCCTCCTATCTAGTTATCTGAAACCTTCTTTGGGAAGTTAGAGGTCAAAAAGAATGTGTTAAATAGATCTTCCTTGGTCGAGGCTCAGCAAGCTGACCCAATGTTAAAAAAGTTAGCAAAGACTGTCTGAAGTTAAACAGAAGCAGAGGAAGTTCCAGAGTGTGACTATTTAAAGAATGAGGTGCTGATGAGGAAGTGGAGACCTCCTTAGAGACCTGTGAATGAAGAGTGGACAGTGGTTCACCAGATAGTGGTTCTGCCCAGGTACCATAAGGAAATACTGAGAATAACCCAGGAATTCCAATGGCTGGACATGACGGCATTAGAAAAACCCAAGCCTGCATAAGACAGCAGTTTGACTGGCCACAACTCTACAAAGATGTGGTGGAGTTCTGTAAATCTGTTCACATGTGCCAGGTTGTGGGGAAGCCACAACTTGCAATAAAAAGTGCTCCCCTAATACCCAAACCAGCTTTTGGGGAACCCTTCAACAGAATGCTGGTGGATTGTGTGGGACTCCTGCCGAAAGCAAAAGGAGTCAAGCAGTATCTTCTCACCATTATGGATGTGGAGAGGACATTCCACGGAGGAACTATCTCTGCCAAGGTAGTGGTGGAGGGGTTAAACCAATTCTTTACCCACATGAGCTTCCTGCTGAGATCCAGTTGGATCAGGGCACGAATTTCATTGTATTAGGGATGATGTCAATATAACAATTAAACACAATATTCTACCCTAAGCATTAAAGATGAAGTCTAACTTAACCATTATCTGGAATGTGTAAACTTAGTTTTCAGGATGACAGCTCGTAACAATTGACCAAAATATTGCCCCTGTGGATTAGGGATGACAAGTAACTTAAAAATTAAGTGGGATATTTTAGACACTGTTTTAGTTATCATGTCCAATTTAACAATTAAATAGAATATTATACATTGTGTATCAGTGATGATATCTAATTTAACAATTAACTGGAATATTATCACCTGTGTATTAGTGATGATATCTAATTTAACAATTAACTGGAATATTATCCCCTGTGTATTAGTGATGATATCTAATTTAACAATTAACTGGAATATTATCACCTGTGTATTAGTGATGACATCTAATTTAACAATTAACTGGAATATTATCACCTGTGTATTAGTGATGATATCTAATTTAACAATTAACTGGAATATTATCCCCTGTGTATTAGTGATGATATCTAATTTAACAATTAACTGGAATATTATCACCTGTGTATTAGTGATGATATCTAATTTAACAATTAACTGGAATATTATCACCTGTGTATTAGTGATGATATCTAATTTAACAATTAACTGGAATATTATCCCCTGTGTATTAGTGATGATATCTAATTTAACAATTAACTGGAATATTATCACCTGTGTATTAGTGATGACATCTAATTTAACAATTAACTGGAATATTATCACCTGTGTATTAGTGATGATATCTAATTTAACAATTAACTGGAATATTATCACCTGTGTATTAGTGATGATATCTAATTTAACAATTAACTGGAATATTATCACCTGTGTATTAGTGATGACATCTAATTTAACAATTAACTGGAATATTATCACCTGTGTATTAGTGATGACATCTAATTTAACAATTAACTGGAATATTATCACCTGTGTATTAGTGATGATATCTAATTTAACAATTAACTGGAATATTATCACCTGTGTATTAGTGATGACATCTAATTTAACAATTAACTGGAATATTATCACCTGTGTATTAGTGATGATATCTAATTTAACAATTAACTGGAATATTATCACCTGTGTATTAGTGATGATATCTAATTTAACAATTAACTGGAATATTATCACCTGTGTATTAGTGATGACATCTAATTTAACAATTAACTGGAATATTATCACCTGTGTATTAGTGATGACATCTAATTTAACAATTAACTGGAATATTATCCCCTGTGTATTAGTGATGACATCTAATTTAACAATTAACTGGAATATTATCACCTGTGTATTAGTGATGACATCTAATTTAACAATTAACTGGAATATTATCACCTGTGTATTAGTGATGACATCGAATTTAACAATTAACTGGAATATTATCACCTGTGTATTAGTGATGACATCTAATTTAACAATTAACTGGAATATTATCACCTGTGTATTAGCGATGATATCTAATTTAACAATTAACTGGAATATTATCACCTGTGTATTAGTGATGATATCTAATTTAACAATTAACTGGAATATTATCCCCTGTGTATTAGTGATGACATCTGATTTAACAATTAACTGGAATATTATCCCCTGTGTATTAGTGATGATATCTAATTTAACAATTAACTGGAATATTATCACCTGTGTATTAGTGATGATATCTAATTTAACAATTAACTGGAATATTATCACCTGTGTATTAGTGATGATATCTAATTTAACAATTAACTGGAATATTATCACCTGTGTATTAGTGATGACATCTAATTTAACAATTAACTGGAATATTATCCCCTGTGTATTAGTGATGATATCTAATTTAACAATTAACTGGAATATTATCACCTGTGTATTAGTGATGACATCTAATTTAACAATTAACTGGAATATTATCACCTGTGTATTAGTGATGACATCGAATTTAACAATTAACTGGAATATTATCACCTGTGTATTAGTGATGACATCTAATTTAACAATTAACTGGAATATTATCACCTGTGTATTAGCGATGATATCTAATTTAACAATTAACTGGAATATTATCACCTGTGTATTAGTGATGATATCTAATTTAACAATTAACTGGAATATTATCCCCTGTGTATTAGTGATGACATCTGATTTAACAATTAACTGGAATATTATCCCCTGTGTATTAGTGATGATATCTAATTTAACAATTAACTGGAATATTATCACCTGTGTATTAGTGATGATATCTAATTTAACAATTAACTGGAATATTATCACCTGTGTATTAGTGATGATATCTAATTTAACAATTAACTGGAATATCACCTGTGTATTAGTGATGACATCTAATTTAACAATTAGCCATAATATTGCGCACTGTAATTTTTGTATCATCTATGAACTTACTGATCATACCTCCTATATTCACATCTAAATCATTAATGTACACTACAAACAGCAAGGGTCACAGCACCGATCCCTGTGGTACACCACTGGTCACAGGCTTCCAATCGCAAAAACAGCCCTCGCCTATTACCCTCTGCCTCCTGCCACAAAGCCACTTTTGGATCCATTTTGCCAAATTGCCCTGGATCCCATGGGCTCTTACCTTCTCAACCAATCTCCCATGTGGGACCTTAACAAAACCGTTACTGAAGTCCATGTAGACTACATCAACTGCTTTACCTTCATCTACACATCTGGTCATCTCCTCGAAAAATTCAATCAAGTTAGTCAGACACGATCTCCCCCTGAAAAAGCTATGCTGACTATCCCTGATTAATCCCTGCCTCTCCAAGTGGAGATTAATCCTGTCCCTCGCATCTTTTTCCAATAGTTTCCCTACCACTGATGTTAGACTCACTGACCTGTAAATACCTAGCATATCCCTGCTACCCTTCTTAAATAATGGTACCACATTCACTATCCTCCAGTCCTCTGGTACCTTTCCTCTGGATAAAGAGGATTTGAAAACTTGTTCCAAGGCCCCTGCAATCGCCTCTCTTGCCTCACATAACAGCCAGGGATACATTTCATCTGAGCCTGGGGATTTATCTACTTTCAAGCCCACTAAAACTGCTAATAGTTCCTCCCTTTCAATGCTAACATGTTCAAGTATATCACAATCCCCCTCCCTGATCTCTACACCTACATCATCCTTCTCCATAGTGAACACAGATGAAAAGTAATCATTTAAAACCTCACCTGTGCCCTCCAGCTCCACACACAGGTTGCCACTTTGGTGCCTAATGGTCCCTAATCTTTCCCTGGTTATCTTCTTGCCCTTGACATACTGATAAATTGCTTTAGGATTTTCCTTTCTCTTGCCTGCCAGTATTTTTTCATGTCCCCTCTTCGCTCTCCTAATTACTTTTTTTTAAGTTCCCCCCTACACTTTCTATACTCCTCTTGTGCCTCCGCTGTTTGTCAGCACTCTGAATCTGCAATATTTTTTTTTCCTGATCCAATCCTCAGTATCTCTTGACATCCAGTGTTCCCTGGACCTGTTAGTCCTCCCCATCACCTTAACGGGTGCATGTTGGCTCTGAACTCTCACTATTTTCTCTTTGAATGACGCCCATTGATCTGATAATGACTTTCCTACAAGTAGCCGCTCCCAGTCCGATTTGGCCCCATCCTGTTTTATCGTCTTAAAATCGGCCTTCCCCCAATTCAGTCCCTTTAGTTTCGGTCTGTCTTTGTCCTTATCCATAACTACCTTAAATCTTAGAGTTATGGTCACTATTCCCGAAATGCTCCCTCACTGACACTTCTACCACTTGTCCAGTTTCATTCCCTAGTGTTAGGTCCAGTACTGCCCCTTCTCTTGTAGGACGTCTGATGTACTGGCTCAAAAAGCTCTCCAGTATGCACTTTAAGAATTCATTCCCCTTTAAGCCTTTTGCACTACGACTATCCCAGTTGATATCGGGGAAGTTGAAATCCCCTACTAATACTACCCTATTATTTTTACACCCCTGAGATTTGCCTATATATCTGCTCCTCTATCTCTCCCTGACTGTTTGGCACCCTGTAGTACACTCCCAGCCAGGTGATTGCCCCCTTTCTGTTTTTAAGTTCCACCCATATGGCCTCATTTAAGGAACCTTCTAAGATATCATCCCTTCTTACTGCAGTAAATGACTCCTTGATCAACAGTGCAATGCCACCTCCTCTTTTACCCCCTCCCCTGTCACACTTGAAGATTCTATACCCTGGAATATTGAGCTGCCAGTCCTGCCCCGCCCACAACCATGTCTCTGCGATAGCAATATCATAATGCCATGTGCTAATAAACAACCTCAATTCATCCACCTTACTCGTGAGACTCCTGTCTTTGAAATAGTTTCAATCCAATCTGCATTTTTCTCTTCTGCCTTACCAGGTCTATATTTGCTCTGCCTTCCAGCAGACTCACGTTCTGTTCCACATTACCCTCTACTGTACCTCCACTCTGTATCCCAACCCCCTGCCGATTAGTTTAACCCCCTCCCCCCCAATAAAGAATGAACAAACCTCCTAGCAATGATGCTTGTCACATTCCAGTTCAGGTGCAACCTGTCCAACTTGGACAAGTCCCACTTTTTCCAAAAATATACCCAGTGATCCAGGAAACTAAAGCCCTCCCTCCTGCATGATCTCCTCAGCCACACATTCATCTGCTCTATCCTCCTATTTCTAAAGTCATTAGCACGTGGCACCGGGAGTAATCCAGAGATTGCAAACTTAGAGGTCCTCCTTTTTAATCTACTTCCTCGCACCCTAAATTCTTGTTGCAGGACCTCATCCCTATTTCTACCTATGTCGTTGGTACCAATGTGTACCACGATCTCTGACTATTCACCCTCTCCCTTCAGAATGTCCAGCAGCCGCTCTGAGACATCCTTGACCCTAGCACAAGGGAGGCAACATACAATCCTGGAGTCTCATTTGCGGCCTCACTGTTCCCCCAGTGTGTGAGATATCGGAATGGGGAAGATCAATCTGCTCAGTCAGGTACACCCAGACTGGCTGTAAGGGAGAGAGGCGGGAATTGGATAGATATAATTAAAGATATGTACCCAGTCTGGTACTGAGTTCCATACAGAGCACAGAAAGATCCCAGGCTCCATTCCAGGCCTTTGCAGAGTGAACTGATCTCAGCCAGTCAGGTGCTGAGATGCATACACAGAGCACAGGAAGATCCCAGTCTGTGCAGAGTCAACGGATCTCACAGAGTATGGTACTGCGTACTGCACAGAGGAAGATCCCAGGCTCCATTCCTGACCGGTGCTGAACGAGCACCTAACCCAACACAGACAAACTGACTGAGGTTAAGAGCTCAGAACAAAGCAGCTGAATGCTCAGACAGCCAGAGAGAAACAGTGATAACATGCGATAAATATTTCCACAGTTGTAGACTGTTCAGAAACATTCACTCACTTGTTTACTAGAATTTCAAATTGGATCCAAAATTGGCTTAGTGGCAGGAGGCAGAGGGTGATGGTCGAGGGTTGATTTTGCGAATGGAAGTCTGTGACCAGTGGTGTACCACAGGGATCGATGCTGGGACCCTTGCTGTTTGTAGTGTACATTAATGATTTAGACCTGAATTAGGTGGTATGATCAGTAAGTTCTCAGATGACACAAAGAATGATGGTGTTGTAAATAGGAAGGAGGAAATCCTTAGATTACAGGATGATATAGATGGGCTGGTAAGATGCGTAGAGCCGTGGCAAATTGAATTTAATCCTGAGAAGTGTGAGGTGATGCATTTTGGGAGGACTAATAAGGCAAGGGAATATACAATGGATGGTAGGACCCTAGAAAGTACAGAGGGTCTGAGGGAGTGGGGTGTACTTGTCCATAGGTCACTGAAGGCAACAGCACAGGTAGATAAGATGGTTAGGAAGGCTTCTGGGATACTTGCCTTTATTAGCTGAGGCATAGAATATTAGAGCAGGGATGCTATAATGAAGCTGCATAAAACTCTGGGTAAGCCACAGCTGGAGTACTGTGTACGGTTCCGGTCACCACACAATAGGAAGGATGTGATTGCACAACAGAAGGTGCAGAGGAGATTCACCAGAATGTTGCCTGGGCTGGAGCATTTCAGCTATGAAGAGAGACTGAAAAGGCGAGGGTTGTTTTCCTTCCAGCAGAGAAGTCTGAGGTGGGACATGATTGAGGTATACAAAATTATGAGGGGCTTTGATAGGATAGATTGGAAGAGACATTTTCCCATTGCGGAGGTGTCAATAAGGTTTCAACCAGGGGATATCGATTTAAGGTTAGGGGCAGGAGATACAGAGGAGAATTGAGGCAAAATGTTTTCAACCAGCGGGTGGTTGGAATCTGGAACACACTGCCTGAAGAGGTGGTAGAGGCAGCAACACTCACAACATTTAAGTATTTAGATGAACACTTGAAATTCCATAGTATACAAGGCTACAGGCCAAGTGCTGGAAAATGGGATTACAACATATAGGTGCTTGATGGCCGGCACAGACACGATGGGCTGAAAGGCCTGATTCTGAGCGGAATAACTCCATCACTCTATGAGATTAATAAGGTAGAATTCATTTTCAACCCATATAACTATAAAGTCTGACCACATTTTCTGTGAGAAATTATGATTTTAGGTTGTCGTGGAGCAGTCACTGATCGGTTCATTGGACACCTGATTTACAAACAAAGGATTCCTGCTCTGAGACTCTCACCTTACAACATCATATTACTGACAGTCAGATAAACACAACAGTATCAATAGAGCACGGTATATTAAAATAGAAATATGAAGGAGGGACAGACAGAACAAACAAATAATGCAATCCCTGTCACTTCAAACATCAAATTGTCTGACTGGACAACCCTGAGACATTGGTGACACTGAGACAGGTAAACTGACCTGTTTAACTGCATGGGTCAGGGTCAATAATGAAAATTCAATTCACTGCAGTGGGAAACAAGTTGCTGCTTCCCAAAAAAGACCTGCTTTATATTGATAACGTATCACAAAATGAAAACTTATTCCAAACTCATTCTTTATTAAGCTGAATAATGGACACACAGATACAGAAATAGATTTACATCTGTGTATATGTGGCTCGAAGAGATTCCACAAATCACAGAAGTGGAAATCACGTCACCACAAATAAGGGACTGTCCATAAAGAAACTCAAGAGAATTTTCCATCACAGGTTATGAGGGATTGTCTAGAAAGCAACATTAGGAAAATCCTCAGTTAAACAAAAAACTTCCAAGGGAGAATTATTCGTGCATTTAAATGATAAGGGACTGTTCACAATTCTTCATCAGAGAAATGTCAATCCAAACAATAAAGGATTGACCGTCAATCACCGACAGAACAATCACTGTCAATTATTAAAGGACTGACAGTAAATCACCTACAGAACAATCACTGTCAATTAATAAAGGACTGACCGTAAATCACCCACAGAACAATCACTGTCCAATTATTAAAGGACTGACAGTAAATCACCTACAGAACAATCACTGTCCAATTATTAAAGGACTGACAGTAAATCACCCACAGAACAATCACTGTCCAATTATTAAAGGACTGACAGTAAATCACCTACAGAACAATCACTGTCCAATTATTAAAGGACTGACCGTAAATCACCGACAGAACAATCACTGTCAATTATTAAAGGACTGACAGTAAATCACCTACAGAACAATCACTGTCAATTAATAAAGGACTGACCGTAAATCACCTACAGAACAATCATTGTCAATTATTAAAGGACTGACCATAAATCACCTACAAAACAATCACTGTCCAATTATTAAAGAACTGACCGTAAATCACCTACAGAACAATCACTGTCCAATTATTAAAGGACTGACCGTAAATCACCTACAGAACAATCACTTTCCAATTATTAAAGGATTGACCGTAAATCACCCACAGAGCAATCACTGTCCAATTATTAAAGGACTGACCGTAAATCACCTACAGAACAATCACTGTCAATTATTAAAGGACTGACCGTAAATCACCTACAGAACAATCACTGTCAATTATTAAAGGACTGACCGTAAATCACCTACAGAACAATCACTGTCCAATTATTAAAGGACTGACCGTAAATCATCTACAGAACAATCACTGTCCAATTATTAAAGGACTGACCGTAAATCACCGACAGAACAATCACTGTCCAATTATTAAAGGACTGAACAAAAATCACCCACATAACAATCACTGTCCAATTATTAAAGGACTGACCGTAAATCACCTACAGAACAATCACTGTCCAATTATTAAAGGACTGACCGTAAATCACCTACAGAACAATCACTGTCCAATTATTAAAGGACTGACCGTAAATCACCTACAGAACAATCACTGTCCAATTATTAAAGGACTGACCGTAAATCACCTACAGAACAATCACTGTCCAATTATTAAAGAACTGACCGTAAATCACCTACAGAACAATCACTGTCCAATTATTAAAGGACTGACCGTAAATCACCTACAGAACAATCACTGTCCAATTATTAAAGGACTGACCGTAAATCACCGACAGAACAATCACTGTCCAATTATTAAAGAACTGACTGTAAATCACCGACAGAACAATCACTGTCCAATTATTAAAGGACTGACCGTAAATCACCCACAGAGCAATCACTGTCCAATTATTAAAGGACTGACCGTAAATCACCTACAGAACAATCACTATCCAATTATTAAAGAACTGACCGTAAATCACCTACAGAACAATCACTTTCCAATTATTAAAGGACTGACCGTAAATCACCCACAGAGCAATCACTGTCCAATTATTAAAGGACTGACCGTAAATCACCTACAGAACAATCACTATCCAATTATTAAAGAACTGACCGTAAATCACCTACAGAACAATCACTGTCCAATTATTAAAGGACTGACCGTAAATCACCTACAGAACAATCACTGTCCAATTATTAAAGGACTGACCGTAAATCATCTACAGAACAATCACTGTCCAATTATTAAAGGACTGACCGTAAATCACCGACAGAACAATCACTGTACAATTATTAAAGGACTGACCGTAAATCACCTACAGAACAATCACTGTCCAATTATTAAAGGACTGACCGTAAATCACCTACAGAACAATCACTATCCAATTATTAAAGGACTGACCAAAAATCACCCACATAACAATCACTGTCCAATTATTAAAGGACTGACCGTAAATCACCTACAGAACAATCACTGTCAATTATTAAAGGACTGACCGTAAATCACCTACAGAACAATCACTGTCCCATTATTAAAGGACTGACCGTAAATCACCTACAGAACAATCACTGTCCAATTATTAAAGGACTGACCGTAAATCACCGACAGAACAATCACTGTCCTATTATTAAAGGACTGACCGTAAATCACCAACAGAACAATCACTGTCCAATTATTAAAGGACTGACCGTAAATCACCTACAGAACAATCACTGTCCAATTATTAAAGGACTGACCGTAAATCACCGACAGAACAATCACTGTCCTATTATTAAAGGACTGACCGTAAATCACCTACAGAACAATCACTGTCCTATTATTAAAGGACTGACCGTAAATCACCTACAGAACAATCACTGTCCAATTATTAAAGGACTGACCGTAAATCATCTACAGAACAATCACTGTCCAATTATTAAAGGACTGACCGTAAATCACCGACAGAACAATCACTGTCCTATTATTAAAGGACTGACCGTAAATCACCTACAGAACAATCACTGTCCAATTATTAAAGGAGTGACCGTAAATCACCTACAGAACAATCACTGTCCAATTATTAAAGGACTGACCGTAAATCACCGACAGAACAATCACTATCCAATTATTAAAGGACTGACCGTAAATCACCTACAGAACAATCACTGTCCAATTATTAAAGGACTGACCGTAAATCACCTACAGAACAATCACTGTCCAATTATTAAAGGACTGACCGTAAATCACCTACAGAACAATCACTGTCCAATTATTAAAAGACTGACAGTAAATCACCTACAGAACAATCACTGTCCAATTATTAAAGGACTGACCGTAAATCACCGACAGAACAATCACTGTCCTATTATTAAAGGACTGACCGTAAATCACCTACAGAACAATCACTGTCCTATTATTAAAGGACTGACCGTAAATCACCTACAGAACAATCACTGTCCAATTATTAAAGGACTGACCGTAAATCACCTACAGAACAATCACTGTCCAATTATTTAAGGACTGACCGTAAATCACCTACAGAACAATCACTGTCCAATTATTAAAGGACTGACCGTAAATCACCTACAGAACAATCACTGTCCAATTATTAAAAGACTGACCGTAAATCACCTACAGAACAATCACTGTCCAATTATTAAAGGACTGACCGTAAATCACCGACAGAACAATCACTGTCCAATTATTAAAGGACTGACCGTAAATCACCGACAAAACAATCACTATCCAATTATTAAAAGACTGATAGTAAATCACCTACAGAACAATCACTGTCCAATTATTAAAGGACTGACCGTAAATCACCTACAGAACAATCACTGTCCAATTATTAAAAGAATGACCGTAAATCACCTACAGAACAATCACTGTCCAATTATTAAAGGACTGACCGTAAATCACCTACAGAACAATCACTGTCCAATTATTAAAGGACTGACCGTAAATCACCTACAGAACAATCACTATCCAATTATTAAAGGACTGACCGTAAATCACCTACAGAACAATCACTGTCCTATTATTAAAGGACTGACCGTAAATCACCTACAGAACAATCACTATCCAATTATTAAAGGACTGACCGTAAATCACCTACAGAACAATCACTGTCCAATTATTAAAGGACTGACCGTAAATCACCTACAGAACAATCACTGTCCAATTATTAAAAGACTGACCGTAAATCACCTACAGAACAATCACTGTCCAATTATTAAAGGACTGACTGTAAATCACCGACAGAACAATCACTGTCCAATTATTAAAGGACTGACCGTAAATCACCGACAAAACAATCACTATCCAATTATTAAAAGAATGACCGTAAATCACCAACAGAACAATCACTGTCCAATTATTAAAGGACTGACCGTAAATCACCAACAGAACAATCACTATCCAATTATTAAAGGACTGACTGTAAATCACCTACAGAACAATCACTATCCAATTATTAAAGGACTGACCGTAAATCACCTACAGAGCAATCACTGTCCAATTATTAAAGGACTGACCGTAAATCACCTACAGAACAATCACTATCCAATTATTAAAGGACTGACCGTAAATCACCTACAGAACAATCACTATCCAATTATTAAAGGACTGACCGTAAATCACCTACAGAAGAATCACTATCCAATTATTAAAGAACTGACTGTAAATCACCTACAGAACAATCACTATCCAATTATTAAAGGACTGACCGTAAATCACCAACAGAACAATCACTATCCAATTATTAAAGGACTGACCGTAAATCACCTACAGAACAATCACTATCCAATTATTAAAGGACTGACTGTAAATCACCTACAGAACAATCACTATCCAATTATTAAAGGACTGACCGTAAATCACCAACAGAACAATCACTATCCAATTATTAAAGGACTGACCGTAAATCACCTACAGAACAATCACTATCCAATTATTAAAGGACTGACTGTAAATCACCTACAGAACAATCACTATCCAATTATTAAAGGACTGACCGTAAATCACCTACAGAACAATCACTGTCCAATTATTAAAGGACTGACCGTAAATCACCTACAGAACAATCACTGTCCAATTATTAAAGAACTGACTGTAAATCACCTACAGAAGAATCACTGTCCAATTATTAAAGGAGTGACCGTAAATCACCTACAGAACAATCACTATCCAATTATTAAAGGACTGACCGTAAATCACCTACAGAACAATCACTATCCAATTATTAAAGGACTGACTGTAAATCACCTACAGAACAATCACTATCCAATTATTAAAGGACTGACCGTAAATCACCTACAGAAGAATCACTATCCAATTATTAAAGAACTGACTGTAAATCACCTACAGAACAATCACTATCCAATTATTAAAGGACTGACCGTAAATCACCTACAGAAGAATCACTATCCAATTATTAAAGAAATGACTGTAAATCACCTACAGAACAATCACTATCCAATTATTAAAGGACTGACCGTAAATCACCAACAGAACAATCACTATCCAATTATTAAAGGACTGACTGTAAATCACCTACAGAACAATCACTATCCAATTATTAAAGGACTGACCGTAAATCACCTACAGAACAATCACTGTCCAATTATTAAAGAACTGACTGTAAATCACCTACAGAAGAATCACTATCCAATTATTAAAGGACTGACCGTAAATCACCAACAGAACAATCACTGTCCAATTATTAAAGGACTGACCGTAAATCACCTACAGAACAATCACTGTCCAATTATTAAAGAACTGACTGTAAATCACCTACAGAAGAATCACTGTCCAATTATTAAAGAACTGACTGTAAATCACCTACAGAACAATCACTATCCAATTATTAAAGGACTGACCGTAAATCACCAACAGAACAATCACTATCCAATTATTAAAGGACTGACCGTAAATCACCTACAGAACAATCACTGTCCAATTATTAAAGAACTGACTGTAAATCACCTACAGAAGAATCACTATCCAATTATTGAAGGACTGACCGTAAATCACCTACAGAACAATCACTGTCCAATTATTAAAGGACTGACCGTAAATCACCTACAGAACAATCACTATCCAATTATTAAAGGACTGACCGTAAATCACCAACAGAACAATCACTATCCAATTATTAAAGGACTGACCGTAAATCACCTACAGAACAATCACTGTCCAATTATTAAAGAACTGACTGTAAATCACCTACAGAAGAATCACTATCCAATTATTAAAGGACTGACCGTAAATCACCAACAGAACAATCACTGTCCAATTATTAAAGAACTGACTGTAAATCACCTACAGAAGAATCACTATCCAATTATTAAAGGACTGACTGTAAATCACCTACAGAACAATCACTATCCAATTATTAAAGGACAGACCGTAAATCACCAACAGAACAATCACTATCCAATTATTAAAGGACTGACCGTAAATCACCTACAGAACAATCACTATCCAATTATTAAAGGACAGACCGTAAATCACCAACAGAACAATCACTATCCAATTATTAAAGGACTGACCGTAAATCACCTACAGAACAATCACTATCCAATTATTAAAGGACTGACCGTAAATCACCTACAGAACAATCACTATCCAATTATTAAAGGACTGACCGAAAATCACCTACAGAACAATTACTATCCAATTATTAAAGGACTGACCGTAAATCACCTACAGAACAATCACTGTCCAATTATTAAAGGACTGACCGTAAATCACCTACAGAACAATCACTGTCAATTATTAAAGGACTGACCGTAAATCACCTACAGAACAATCACTATCCAATTATTAAAGGACTGACCGTAAATCACCTACAGAACAATCACTATCCAATTATTAAAGGACTGACCGTAAATCACCAACAGAACAATCACTATCCAATTATTAAAGGACTGACCGTAAATCACCAACATAACAATCACTGTCCAATTATTAAAGGAATGACCGTAAATCACCTACAGAACAATCACTGTCCAATTATTAAAGGACTGACCGTAAATCACCTACAGAACAATCACTGTCAATTATTAAAGGACTGACCGTAAATCACCTACAGAACAATCACTGTCCAATTATTAAAGGACTGACCGTAAATCACCTACAGAACAATCACTGTCCAATTATTAAAGGACTGACCGTAAATCACCGACAGAACAATCACTGTCCAATTATTAAAGGACTGACCGTAAATCACCTACAGAACAATCACTGTCCAATTATTAAAGAACTGACTTTAAATCACCTACAGAACAATCACTGTCCAATTATTAAAGGACTGACCGTAAATCACCTACAGAACAATCACTGTCCAATTATTAAAGGACTGACCGTAAATCAACTACAGAACAATCACTGTCAACAATTAAAGGACTGACCGTAAATCACCGACAGAACAATCACTGTCCAATTATTAAATCACTGACCGTAAATCACCTACAGAACAATCACTGTCCAATTATTAAATCACTGACCGTAAATCACCTACAGATCAATCACTGTCCAATTATTAAATCACTGACCGTAAATCACCTACAGAACAATCACTGTCCAATTATTTAATCACTGACCGTAAATCACCTACAGAACAATCACTATCCAATTATTAAAGTACTGACAGTAAATCACCAACAGAACAATCACTATCCAATTATTAAAGGACTGACCGTAAATCACCTACAGAACAATCACTATCCAATTATTAAAGGACTGACCGTAAATCACCAACAGAACAATCACTATCCAATTATTAAAGGACTGACCGTAAATCACCTACAGAACAATCACTATCCAATTATTAAAGGACTGACCGTAAATCACCTACAGAACAATCACTATCCAATTATTAAAGGACTGACCGTAAATCACCTACAGAACAATCACTATCCAATTATTAAAGGACTGACTGTAAATCACCTACAGAACAATCACTGTCCAATTATTAAAGGACTGACTGTAAATCACCTACAGAACAATCACTATCCAATTATTAAAGGACTGACCGTAAATCACCTACAGAACAATCACAGTCCAATTATTAAAGTACTGACTGTAAATCACCTACAGAACAATCACTATCCAATTATTAAAGGACTGACCGTAAATCACCTACAGAACAATCACTGTCCAATTATTAAAGAACTGACTGTAAATCACCTACAGAACAATCACTATCCAATTATTAAAGTACTGACTGTAAATCACCTACAGAACAATCACTATCCAATTATTAAAGGACTGACCGTAAATCACCTACAGAACAATCACTGTCCAATTATTAAAGAACTGACTGTAAATCACCTACAGAACAATCACTATCCAATTATTAAAGGACTGACCGTAAATCACCTACAGAAGAATCACTATCCAATTATTAAAGAACTGACTGTAAATCACCTACAGAACAATCACTATCCAATTATTAAAGGACTGACCGTAAATCACCTACAGAACAATCACTGTCCAATTATTCAAGAACTGACTGTAAATCACCTACAGAACAATCACTGTCCAATTATTAAAGGACTGACTGTAAATCACCTACAGAACAATCACTATCCAATTATTAAAGGACTGACCGTAAATCACCTACAGAAGAATCACTATCCAATTATTAAAGAACTGACTGTAAATCACCTACAGAACAATCACTATCCAATTATTAAAGGACTGACCGTAAATCACCTACAGAACAATCACTGTCCAATTATTCAAGAACTGACTGTAAATCACCTACAGAACAATCACTGTCCAATTAATAAAGAACTGACTGTAAATCACCTACAGAACAATCACTGTCCAATTATTAAAGGACTGACCGTAAATCACCTACAGAACAATCACTGTCCAATTATTAAAGGACTGACCGTAAATCACCAACAGAACAATCAATGTCCAATTATTAAAGGACTGACCGTAAATCACCAACAGAACAATCACTATCCAATTATTAAAGGACTGACCGTAAATCACCTACAGAACAATCACTATCCAATTATTAAAGGACTGACCGTAAATCACCTACAGAACAATCACTGTCCAATTATTAAAGGACTGACCGTAAATCACCTACAGAACAATCACTATCCAATTATTAAAGGACTGACCGTAAATCACCTACAGAACAATCACTGTCCAATTATTAAAGGACTGACCGTAAATCACCAACAGAACAATCACTATCCAATTATTAAAGGACTGACCGTAAATCACCAACATAACAATCACTGTGCAATTATTAAAGGAATGACCGTAAATCACCTACAGAACAATCACTATCCAATTATTAAAGGACTGACCGTAAATCACCTACAGAACAATCACTGTCCAATTATTAAAGGACTGACCGTAAATCACCTACAGAACAATCACTGTCCAATTATTAAAGGACTGACCGTAAATCACCTACAGAACAATCACTGTCCAATTATTAAAGGACTGACCGTAAATCACCTACAGAACAATCACTATCCAATTATTAAAGGACTGACCGTAAATCACCTACAGAACAATCACTATCCAATTATTAAAGGACTGACCGTAAATCACCTACAGAACAATCACTGTCCAATTATTAAAGGACTGACTGTAAATCACCTACAGAACAATCACTATCCAATTATTAAAGGACTGACCGTAAATCACCTACAGAACAATCACTGTCCAATTATTAAAGGACAGACAGTAAATCACCTACAGAACAATCACTGTCCAATTATTAAAGGACTGACCGTAAATCAACTACAGAACAATCACTGTCCAATTATTAAAGGAATGACCATAAATCACCTACAGAACAATCACTATCCAATTATTAAAGGACTGGCCGTAAATCACCGACAGAACAATCACTATCCAATTATTAAAGGACGGACCGTAAATCACCTACAGAACAATCTCTGTCCAATTATTAAAGGACTGACCGTAAATCACCTACAGAACAATCACTGTCCAATTATTAAAGGACTGACCGTAAATCACCTACAGAACAATCACTGTCCAATTATTAAAGGACTGACGGTAAATCACCTACAGAACAATCACTGTCCAATTATTAAAGGACGGACCGTAAATCACCTACAGAACAATCTCTGTCCAATTATTAAAGGACTGACCGTAAATCAACTACAGAACAATCACTGTCCAATTATTAAAGGAATGACCATAAATCACCTACAGAACAATCACTATCCAATTATTAAAGGACTGGCCGTAAATCACCGACAGAACAATCACTATCCAATTATTAAAGGACGGACCGTAAATCACCTACAGAACAATCTCTGTCCAATTATTAAAGGACTGACGGTAAATCACCTACAGAACAATCACTGTCAATTATTAAAGGACTGACTGTAAATCACCTACAGAACAATCACTGTCCAATTATTAAAGGAATGACCGTAAATCACCGACAGAACAATCACTGTCCAATTATTAAAGGACTGATCGTAAATCACCTACAGAACAATCACTGTCCAATTATTAAAGGACTGACCATAAATCACCTACAGAACAATCACTATCCAATTATTAAAGGAATGACCATAAATCACCTACAGAACAATCACTATCCAATTATTAAAGGACTGGCCGTAAATCACCGACAGAACAATCACTATCCAATTATTAAAGGACGGACCGTAAATCACCTACAGAACAATCTCTGTCCAATTATTAAAGGACTGACGGTAAATCACCGACAGAACAATCACTGTCCAATTATTAAAGGACTGACTGTAAATCACCTACAGAACAATCACTGTCCAATTATTAAAGGACTGGCCGTAAATCACCGACAGAACAATCACTATCCAATTATTAAAGGACTGACCGTAAATCACCGACAGAACAATCTCTATCCAATTATTAAAGGACGGACCGTAAATCACCTACAGAACAATCTCTGTCCAATTATTAAAGGACTGACGGTAAATCACCGACAGAACAATCACTGTCCAATTATAAAAGGACAGACCGTAAATCACCTACAGAACAATCACTGTCCAATTATTAAAGGACTGACCGTAAATCACCGACAGAACAATCACTATCCAATTATTAAAGGACTGACCGTAAATCACCTACAGAACAATCACTGTCCAATTATTAAAGGACTGACCGTAAATCACCTACAGAACAATCACTGTCCAATTATTAAAGGACTGACCGTAAATCACCTACAGAACAATCACTATCCAATTATTAAAGGATTGACCGTAAATCACCTACAGAACAATCACTGTCCAATTATTAAAGGACTGACCGTAAATCACCTACAGAACAATCACTCTCCAATTATTAAAGGACAGACCGTAAATCACCTACAGAACAATCACTGTCCAATTATTAAAGGACTGACCGTAAATCACCGACAGAACAATCACTGTCCAATTATTAAAGGACTGACCGTAAATCACCGACAGAACAATCACTGTCCAATTATTAAAGGACTGACCGTAAATCACCTACAGAACAATCACTGTCCAATTATTAAAGAACTGACTTTAAATCACCTACAGAACAATCACTGTCCAATTATTAAAGGACTGACCGTAAATCACCTACAGAACAATCACTGTCCAATTATTAAAGGACTGACCGTAAATCAACTACAGAACAATCACTGTCAATAATTAAAGGACTGACCGTAAATCACCTACAGAACAATCACTGTCCAATTATGAAAGGACTGACCGTAAATCACCGACAGAACAATCACTGTCCAATTATTAAATCACTGACCGTAAATCACCTACAGAACAATCACTGTCCAATTATTAAATCACTGACCGTAAATCACCTACAGATCAATCACTGTCCAATTATTAAATCACTGACCGTAAATCACCTACAGAACAATCACTGTCCAATTATTTAATCACTGACCGTAAATCACCTACAGAACAATCACTATCCAATTATTAAAGTACTGACTGTAAATCACCAACAGAACAATCACTATCCAATTATTAAAGTACTGACTGTAAATCACCAACAGAACAATCACTATCCAATTATTGAAGGACTGACCGTAAATCACCTACAGAACAATCACTGTCCAATTATTAAATCACTGACCGTAAATCACCTACAGAACAATCACTGTCCAATTATTAAAGAACTGACCGTAAATCACCGACAGAACAATCACTGTCCAATTATTAAAGGACTGACCGTAAATCACCTACAGAACAATCACTGTCCAATTATTAAAGGAATGACCATAAATTCTCTACAGAACAATCACTGTCCAATTATTAAAGAACTGACCGTAAATCACCGACAGAACAATCACTGTCCAATTATTAAAGGACTGACCGTAAATCACCTACAGAACAATCACTGTCCAATTATTAAAGAACTGACCGTAAATCACCGACAGAACAATCACTGTCCAATTATTAAAGGACTGACCGTAAATCACCAACAGAACAATCACTGTCCAATTATTAAAGGACAGACTGTAAATCACCTACAGAACAATCACTGTCCAATTATTAAATCACTGACCGTAAATCACCTACAGAACAATCACTGTCCAATTATTAAAGAACTGACCGTAAATCACCGACAGAACAATCACTGTCCAATTATTAAAGGACTGACCGTAAATCACCTACAGAACAATCACTGTCCAATTATTAAAGGAATGACCATAAATCACCTACAGAACAATCACTCTCCAATTATTAAATCACTGACCGTAAATCACCTACAGAACAATCACTGTCCAATTATTAAATCACTGACCGTAAATCACCTACAGAACAATCACTGTCCAATTATTAAAGGACTGACCGTAAATCACCGACAGAACAATCACTGTACAATTATTAAAGGACTGACCGTAAATCACCTACAGAACAATCACTGCCCAATTATTAAAGGACTGGCCGTAAATCACCTACAGAACAATCACTGTCCAATTATTAAAGGACTGACCGTAAATCACCTACAGAACAATCACTATCCAATTATGAAAGGACTGACCACAAATCACCTACAGAACAATCACTGCCCAATTATTAAAGGACTGGCCGTAAATCACCTACAGAACAATGACTGTCCAATTATTAAAGGACTGACCGTAAATCACCTACAGAACAATCACTGTCCAATTATTAAAGGACTGGCCGTAAATCACCTACAGAACAATGACTGTCCAATTATTAAAGGACTGACCGTAAATCACCTACAGAACAATCACTGTCCAATTATTAAAGGACTGGCCGTAAATCACCTACAGAACAATCACTGTCCAATTATTAAAGGACTGACCGTAAATCACCTACAGAACAATCACTATCCAATTATTAAAGGAATGACCATAAATCACCGACAGAACAATCACTGTCCAATTATTAAAGGCCTGACCGTAAATCAACCGACAGAACAATCACTCTCCAATTATTAAAGAACTGACCGTAAATCACCGACAGAACAATCATTGTCCAATTATTAAAGGACTGACCGTAAATCACCTACAGAACAATCACTGTCCAATTATTAAAGGACTGACCGTAAATCACCTACAGAACAATCACTGTCCAATTATTAAAGGACTGACCGTAAATCACCTACAGAACAATCACTCTCCAATTATTAAAGGACAGACCGTAAATCACCTACAGAACAATCACTGTCCAATTATTAAAGGACTGACCGTAAATCACCTACAGAACAATCACTATCCAATTATTAAAGAACTGACCGTAAATCACCGACAGAACAATCACTGTCCAATTATTAAAGGACTGACCGTAAATCACCTACAGAACAATCACTATCCAATTATTAAAGAACTGACCGTAAATCACCTACAGAACAATCACTGTCCAATTATTAAAGGACTGACCGTAAATCACCTACAGAACTATCACTGTCCAATTATTAAAGGACTGATCGTAAATCACCTACAGAACAATCACTCTCCAATTATTAAAGAACTGACCGTAAATCACCGACAGAACAATCACTGTCCAATTATTAAAGGACTGACCGTAAATCACCGACAGAACAATCACTGTCCAATTATTAAAGGAGTGACCGTAATTCACCGACAGAACAATCACTGTCCAATTATTAAAGGACTGACCGTAAATCACCTACAGAACAATCACTATCCAATTATTAAAGGCCTGACCGTAAATCACCAACAGAATAAGCACTGTCCAATTATTAAAGGACTGACCGTAAATCACCTGCAGAACAATCACTGTCCAATTATTAAAGAACTGACCGTAAATCACCGACAGAACAATCACTCTCCAATTATTAAAGAACTGACCGTAAATCACCGACAGAACAATCACTGTCCAATTATTAAAGGCCTGACCGTAAATCAACCGACAGAACAATCACTCTCCAATTATTAAAGAACTGACCGTAAATCACCGACAGAACAATCATTGTCCAATTATTAAAGGACTGACCGTAAATCACCTACAGAACAATCACTGTCCAATTATTAAAGGACTGACCGTAAATCACCTACAGAACAATCACTGTCCAATTATTAAAGGACTGACCGTAAATCACCTACAGAACAATAACTATCCAAATGTTAAATGTTCCAAGTTTTAGAAGCTTCAGGCGGGATGGGGGGAGATGTAAAAGGTGTGGGGGAGTTGCATTAATGGTTAAGGAGAATATAACAACTGTACTGCAGGAGGACACCTCAGAGGGGTCGTGCAGCGATGCAATATGGGTGGACCTCAGGAATAGGAAGGGTGCAGTCACGATGTTTGGGGTTTACTACAGGCCTCCCAACAGCCAGCGGGAGGTAGTGGAGCAGATATGCAGACAGAGTTTGGAAAGACGTAAAGATAACAGGGTTGTAGTGGTGGGTGATTTTAACTTCCCCAATATTGACTGGGACTCACTTAGTGCTAGGGGCTTGTATGGGGCAGAATTTGTGAGCAGAATCCAGGAGGGCTTCTTGAAACAGTATGTAAATAGTCCAACTAGGGATGGGGCCATTCTGGACCTGGTATTGGGGAAAGAGTCCGACCAGGTGGTCTAAGTTTCAGTGGGGGAGCATTCCAGGAGTAGTGACCATAATTCCATAAGTATTAAGGTACTTGTGGATAAGGATAAGAGTAGTCCTCGGGTGAAGGTGCTAAATTAGGGGAAGGCTAATTACAACAATATTAGGCAGGAACTGAAGAATTTAGATTGGGGGTGGTTGTTTAAGGGTAAATCAACATCTGACATGTGGGAGTCTTTCAAACGTCAGTTGATTAGAATCCAGGGGATATTGTGAGCCTGGTCAAAAAGAAAAAGGAAGCATTTGTAAGGGCTGGAAGGCGAGGAACAGATGAAGCACTTGAGGAATATAAAGACAGTGGGAAGGAACTGAAGCAAGAAGTTAGGAGGGCTAAAAGGGGACATGAAAACTCATTGGCAAACAGGATTAAGGAAAATCCCAAGGCTTTTTATACTTAGATAAAGAGCAAGAGGGTAACCAGGGAAAGGGTTGGCCCACACAAGGACAGAGATGGGAATCTATGCGTGGAGCCAGAGGACATTGGCGAGGTGCTAAATGAGTACTTTGCATCGGTTTTCACCAAGGAGAAGGACTTGGTGGATGATGAGTCTAGGGAAGGGAGTGCAGATAGCCCCAGTCATCTCATTATCAAAAAGGAGGAGGTGTTGGGTGTCTTGCAAAGCATTAAGGTAGATAAGTCCCCAGGGCCTGATGGGATCTACCCTAGAATACTGAAGGAGGCAAGGGAAGAAATTGCTGGAGCCTTGACAGAAATCTTTGCATCCTCATTGGCTACAGGTGAGGTCCCAGAGGACTGGAGAATAGCCAATGTTGTTCCTTTGTTTAAGAAAGGTGGCATGGATAATCCAGGGAAAAATAAGCCGGTGAGCCTTACGTCAGTGGTAGGGAAACTATTAGAGAGGAATCTTCGGGACAGGATTTACTCCCATTTGGAAACAAATGAACTTATTAGCGAGCGACAGCATGGTTTTGTGAGGGGGAGGTCGTGTCTTACCAATCTGATTGAGTTTTTTCAGGAAGTGACAAAGATGATTGATGAGGGAAGGGTGGTGGATGTTGTCTATATGGACTTTAGTAAAGCCTTTGACAAGGTCCCGCATGGCAGACTGGTGCAAAAGGTGTTGTCACACGGGATCAGAGGTGAGTTGGCAAGATGGATACAGAACTGGCTTGGTCACAGAAGACAGAGGGTAACAGTGGATGGGTGTTTTTCTGAATGGAGGGATGTGACTAGTGGTGTACCGCAGGGATCAGTGCTGGGACCTTTGCTCTTTGTATTATATATAAATGATTTGGAGGAAAATTTAGCTGGTCTGATTAGTAAGTTTGCGGACGACACAAAGGTTGGCGGAGTTGTGGATAATGATGAGGATTTTCAGAGGATACAGCAGGATATAGATCGGTTGGAGACTTGGGCGGAGAAATGACAGATGGAGTTTAATCAGGACAAATGTGAGGTAATACATTTTGGAAGGTCGAATGCAGGTGGGAGGTATACAGTAAATGACAGAACCCTTAGGAGTATTGACAGGCACAGAGATCTGGGCGTACAGGTCCACGTCACTGAAAGTGGCAACGCAGGTGGATAAGGTAGTCAAAGCAACATATGGCATGCATGCCTTCATCGGTCGGGGCATAAAGTATAAAAATTGGCAAGTCATGTTGCAGCTGTACAGAACCTTATTGCGTGCAATTCTGGTCGCCACACTACCAGAAGGACGTGGAGGCTTTGGAGAGGGTACAGAGGAATTTTATCAGGATGTTGCCTGCTCTGGAGGGCATTAGCTATGAGGAGAGGGTGGAAAACTCGGATTGTTTTCATTGGAACGACGGAGGTGGAGGGGCGACATCATAGAGGTTTACAAAGTTATGAGCGGCATGGACAGAATGGTTAGTAAGAAGCGTATTCCGAGAGTGGAAGAATCAGTTACTCGGGGACATAGGTTTAAGGTGCAAGGGGCAAAGTTTATAGGGGATGTGCGAGGCAAGTTTTTTTTACACAGAGGGTGCTGAGTGCCTGGGACTTGCTGCCAGGGGAGGTGGTGGAAGCAGATACGATAGCGACATTTAAGAGACATCTTGACAAATATATGAATAGAAGGGAATAGAGGGATATGGGCCCCAGAAGTGCAGAAGGTGTTAGTTTCGGCAGGCATCAAGACCGGCGCAGGCGTAGAGGGCCGAATGGCCTGTTCCTTTGCTGTCCTGTTCTTTGTTCTTTGTTCAATTAAGAAAGGACTGACTGTAAATCACCAACAGAACAATCACCATCTGAAGAACAGGGAACAGTCTATAAAACTCCTGTGAAACCATTTTGAGTTATATATCAAGGGAATGATCATTAATCTTCATTGGAGCAGTCTCTGCACCTGTGATGACTGAACGGTTCTCACCTGGTATGGTACTGAGCCCCACATAGTGATCAGGAAAATCCCAGGCTCCATTCCCAGCCTGTGCTGTGTGAGCTGCTTTTATCTGTTGTGATACTGAGCACCATTTGGTGAACAGGAAGATCCCAGGCTCCAGCCTGTTCTGTGTGAGCTGATTTTTTCTATTGTGATACTGTGGCCCACATAGTGAACAGGAAGGTCCCAGGCTCCATCAACCTCCTGTGTTGTGTAGTACTGAGCTCTATTCTTTATGTGCTTACAAGCTCCATGACCCATCCCATACCGATGCTGAGTTGGCCCCCTGCTCTATTGTATGTTATCAGGGGGTGATCTTACCTCACTGCAGAGTGTATCAAAGGCTGGACTCCTCAATCTCCTGCATCAAAACAGCTGCTCATCCAACTTGCTGATGCTTCATGTGGGGACAGGAACAGGACATTCTGCTCAGTCAGGAATTCCCAAACTAACTGCAAGAAAGAGAGGCAGCAATTAGACCCACACAATGAGAGGTACATAACCAGTGTGATACTGAGTCACACACAGAGCAGGAAGATCCCAGGTTCCATCCCCAGCCAGAGCAGTACTTCACCCCAACTCGACCCTCTGTTCACTGTGGGTGATTTTACCTCACTGTGGTGTGTATGAAGACTCGATTTATCCATCTCCTGTATCACTGTCAGTGTGTCGGCCATCTTCAATGTGAGCGATAATGGAATGGGGCAGAACAATCTGTTCACTCAGGTACACACAGACTGACTGCAAGAGAGAGAGGTGGGAATTAGACAGATATAATTAAAGGTATGTACCCAGTCTGGTACTGAGCTCCAAACAGAGCACAGGAAGATCCCAGGCTCCATGCCCAGCCTGTGCTGTGTTTCTCCCTACTCAAGGCTCTGTTCACGGTGGGTGATTTTAACTCACTGTGGTGTGTATAAATACTCGATTTATTCATCTCCTGTATCACTGTCAGTGTGTCGTCAATGTCATAGAGTTAGAGTTATATAGCACAGAAACAGGCCCTTCGGCCCATCGTGTCTATGTCGGCCATTGGGCACCTATCTATTCTAATCCCATTTTCCAGCATTTGGTCGTAGCCTTGTATTCTATGGCGTTTCAAGTGGTCATCTCAATACTTAAATGTGAGTGTTTCTTCCTGTACCACCTTCTGGCAGTTCGTTGCAGATTCCAACCACCCTCTGGGTGTAAAATGTTTTCCTCAAATCCCCTTTAAACCTCCTGCCCCTTACCTTAAATCTATGCCACCTGGTTATTGACCCCTTTGATAAAGGAAAATATTTCTTCCTGTCTAATCTGTCAGTGACTTTCAGAATTTTGTATACCTCAATCATGTTGCCACTCAGTTTTCTGCACACTAAGGTAAACAACCCAAGCCTTTTCAGTCGCTCTTCATAGCTGAAATGCTCCAGCCCAGGCAACCTCCTGGTGAACCTCATCTGCACCCTCTCCAGTGCCATCACATCCTTCCTGCAGAATAGATTTCACTAGAGAAGGTGCAGATGAGATTCACCAGGATGTTGCCTGGCCTGGAGCATTTCAGCTATGTTGACAGACGGAATAAGCTCGGGTTGTTTTCCTTCCAGCAGAGAAGTCTGAGTGGAGATATGATTGAGGTATATGAGGGGCATTGATAGGATAGATAGGAAGAAACATTTTCCTATAGCGGAGGTGTCAATAACCAGGGGATATCGATTTAAGGTTAGGGGCAGGAGATACAGAGGAGATTTGAGGCAAAGTGTTTTCACCCAGAGGGTGTTTGGAATCTGGAACACACTGTCTGAAGAGGTGGGCGAGGCCTGAACACTCAACATTTAAGAAGTATTTAGATGAGCACTTGAAATGCCATAGTATACAAGGCTACAGGCCAAGTGCTGGAAAATGGGATTAGAATAGATAGGTGCTTGATGGCCGACACAGACACAATGGGCCGAAAGGCCTGCTTCTGAGCTGAATAACTCTATCACTCTCTGACATTAATAAGGTAGAATTCATTTTCAACCCATATAACTACAAAATCTGACCACATTTACTGTGAGAAATTATGATTTTAGGTTGTCGTGGAGCAGTCACTGATCGGTTCATTGGACACCTGATTTACAAACAAAGGATTCCTGCTCTGAGACTCTCACCTTACAACATCATATTACTGACAGTCAGATAAACACAACAGTATCAATAGAACACGGTATATTAAAATAGAAATATGAAGGAGGGACAGAAAGAACAAACAAATAATACAATCCCTGTCACTTCAAACATCAAACTGTCTGATTGGACAACCCTGAGACATTGGTGACAATGAGACAGGTAAACTGACCTGTTTAACAGCATGGGTCAGGGTCAATAATGAAAATTCAATTCACTGCAGTGGGAAACAAGTTCCTGCTTCTCAAAAAAACTTGCTTTTTAAAGATAATGTCTCAGAAAATAGAACTTAATCCAACCTCATTCTTTATTAAGCTGAATAGTGGATAATAATTTATATCTGAGTTAGCGACTGCAGGGAGAGCCCTTTCTACTGGAACAGTGTCAGCTCAGTGTCAGGTACACACAGATACAGAAATAGATTCTCATCTGTGTACCTGTGGCTCAAAGAGATTCGACAAATAAGAGAAATGGAACACACAACATCACAAATAAGACACTGTCCACAAAGTAACTCGAGAGAATTCTCCATCATAGGTTATGAGGGAATGTCTATAAAGCACCAATAGGCAAATCAATTTTTATTTAAATTTCTAATGGACAATTATCTGTCAAATTAAATGATCAGGTCACAATTCTTCTTCAGACAAATGTTAACCCAAACAATAAAGGATTGACCGTAAATCACCGACAGAAGAATCACTGTCCAATTATTAATGGACTGACCGTAAATCACCTACAGAACAATCACTATCCAATTATTAAAGGACTGACCGTAAATCACCGACAGAACAATCACTGTCCAATTATTAAAGAACTGACCGTAAATCACCTACAGAACAATCACTGTCCAATTATTAAAGAACTGACCGTAAATCACCTACAGAACAATCACTGTCCAATTATTAAAGAACTGACCGTAAATCACCGACAGAACAATCACTGTCCAATTATTAAAGAACTGACCGTAAATCACCTACAGAACAATCACTGTCCAATTATTAAAGAATTGACCGTAAATCACCGACAGAACAATCACTGTCCAATTATTAAAGAACTGACCGTAAATCACCGACAGAACAATCACTATCCAATTATTAAAGGACTGACCGTAAATCACCGACAGAACAATCACTGTCCAATTATTAAAGAACTGACCGTAAATCACCTACAGAACAATCACTGTCCAATTATTAAAGAATTGACCGTAAATCACCGACAGAACAATCACTGTCCAATTATTAAAGAACTGACCGTAAATCACCGACAGAACAATCACTATCCAATTATTAAAGAACTGACCGTAAATCACCGACAGAACAATCACTGTCCAATTATTAAAGGACTGACCGTAAATCACCGACAGAACATTCACTGTCCAATTATTAAAGGACTGACCGTAAATCACCTACAGAACAATCACTATCCAATTATTAAAGGACTGACCGTAAATCACCTACAGAACAATCACTGTCCAATTATTAAAGAACTGACCGTAAATCACCTACAGAACAATCACTGTCCAATTATTAAAGAACTGACCGTAAATCACCGACAGAACAATCACTGTCCAATTATTAAAGAACTGACCGTAAATCACCGACAGAAGAATCACTGTCCAATTATTAATGGACTGACCGTAAATCACCTACAGAACAATCACTATCCAATTATTAAAGGACTGACCGTAAATCACCGACAGAACAATCACTGTCCAATTATTAAAGGACTGACCGTAAATCACCTACAGAACAATCACTGTCCAATTATTAAAGAACTGACCGTAAATCACCGACAGAACAATCACTGTCCAATTATTAAAGGACTGACCGTAAATCACCGACAGAACATTCACTGTCCAATTATTAAAGGCCTGACCGTAAATCACCTACAGAACAATCACTGTCCAATTATTAAAGGACTGACCGTAAATCACCTACAGAACAATCACTATCCAATTATTAAAGAACTGACCGTAAATAACCTACAGAACAATCACTATCCAATTATTAAAGGACTGACCGTAAATCACCTACAGAACAATCACTGTCCAATTATTAAAGGACTGACCGTAAATCACCTACGGAACAATAACGATCCAAATGTGAAATGTTCCAAGTTTTAGAAGCTTCAGGCGGGATGGAAGGAGATGTAAAAGGTGTAGGGGAGTTGCATTAATGGTTAAGGAGAATATAACAACTGTACTGCAGGAGGACACCTCAGAGGGGTCGTGCAGCGATGCAATATAGGTGGACCTCAGGAATAGGAAGGGTGCAGTCACGATGTTTGGGGTTTACTACAGGCCTCCCAACAGCCAGCGGGAGGCAGTGGTGCAGATATGCAGACAGAGTTTGGAAAGACGTAAAGATAACAGAGTTGTTGTGGTGGGTGTTTTTAACTTTCCCAATATTGACTGGGACTCACTTAGTGCTAGGGGCTTGGATGGGGCAGAATTTGTGAGCAGCATCCAGGAGGGCTTCTTGAAACAGTATGTAGATAGTCCAACTAGGGATGGGGCCAATCTGGACCTGGTATTGGGGAAAGAGTCCGGCCAGGTGGTCTAAGTTTCAGTGGGGGAGCATTCCAGGAGTAGTGACCATAAGTAGTGATCAGTGACCATAATTCCATAAGTATTAAGGTACTTGTGGATAAGGATAAGAGTAGTCCTCGGGTGAAGGTGCTAAATTAGGGGAAGGCTAATTACAACAATATTAGGCAGGAACTGAAGAATTTAGATTGGGGGTGGTTGTTTAAGGGTAAATCAACATCTGACATGTGGGAGTCTTTCAAACGTCAGTTGATTAGAATCCAGGGGATATTGTGAGCCTAGTCAAAAAGAAAAAGGAAGCAATTGTAAGGGCTGGAAGGCTAGGAACAGATGAAGCACTTGAGGAATATAAAGACAGTAGGAAGGAACTGAAGCAAGAAGTTAGGAGGGCTAAAAGGGGACATGAAAACTCATTGGCAAACAGGATTAAGGAAAATCCCAAGGCTTTTTATACTTAGATAAAGAGCAAGAGGGTAACCAGGGAAAGGGTTGGCCCACACAAGGACAGAGATGGGAATCTATGCGTGGAGCCAGAGGACATTGGCGAGGTGCTAAATGAGTACTTTGCATCAGTTTTCACCAAGGAGAAGGACTTGGTGGATGATGAGTCTAGGGAAGGGAGTGCAGATAGTCCCAGTCATCTCATTATCAAAAAGGAGGTGGTGTTGGGTGTCTTGCAAAGCATTAAGGTAGATAAGTCCCCAGGGCCTGATGGGATCTACCCTAGAATACTGAAGGAGGCAAGGGAAGAAATTGCTGGAGCCTTGACAGAAATCTTTGCATCCTCATTGGCTACAGGTGAGGTCCCAGAGGACTGGAGAATAGCCAATGTTGTTCCTTTGTTTAAGAAAGGTGGCATGGATAATCCAGGGAAAAATAAGCCGGTGAGCCTTACGTCAGTGGTAGGGAAACTATTAGAGAGGAATCTTCGGGACAGGATTTACTCCCATTTGGAAACAAATGAACTTATTAGCGAGGGACAGCATGGTTTTGTGAGGGGGAGGTCGTGTATTACTAATCTGATTGAGTTTTTTGAGGAAGTGACGAAGATGATTGATGAGGGAAGGGTGGTGGATGTTGTCTATATGGACTTTAGTAAAGCCTTTGACAAGGTCCCGCATGGCAGACTGGTGCAAAAGGTGTTGTCACACGGGATCAGAGGTGAGTTGGCAAGATGGATACAGAACTGGCTTGGTCACAGAAGACAGAGGGTAACAGTGGATGGGTGTTTTTCTGAATGGAGGGATGTGACTAGTGGTGTACCGCAGGGATCAGTGCTGGGACCTTTGCTCTTTGTATTATATATAAATGATTTGGAGGAAAATTTAGCTGGTCTGATTAGTAAGTTTGCGGACGACACAAAGGTTTGCGGAGTTGCGGATAATGATGAGGATTTTCAGAGGATACAGCAGGATATAGATCGGTTGGAGACTTGGGCGGAGAAATGACAGATGGAGTTTAATCAGGACCAATGTGAGGTAATACATTTTGGAAGGTCGAATGCAGGTGGGAGGTATGCAGTAAATGACAGAACCCTTAGGAGTATTGACAGGCAGAGAGATCTGGGCGTACAGGTCCACATGTCACTGAAAGTGGTAACGCAGGTGGATAAGGTAGTCAAAGCGACATATGGCATGCATGCCTTCATCGGTCGGGGCATAGAGTATAAAAATTGGCAAGTCATGTTGCAGCTGTACAGAACCTTATTGCGTGCAATTCTGGTCGCCACACTACCAGAAGGACGTGGAGGCTTTGGAGAGGGGACAGAGGAAGTTTTCCAGGATGTTGCCTGCTCTGGAGGGCATTAGCTATGAGGAGAGGGTGGAAAACCCGGATTGTTTTCACTGGAGCGATGGAGGTGGAGGGGCGACATGATAGAGGTTTACAAAGTTATGAGCGGCATGGACAGAGTGGATAGTCAGAAGCGTATTCCGAGAGTGGAAGAATCAGTTACTCGGGGACATAGGTTTAAGGTGCAAGGGGCAAAGTTTGTAGCGGATGTGCGAGGCAAGGTTTTTTACACAGAGGGTGCTGAGTGCCTGGGACTTACTGCCAGGGGACGTGTTGGAAGCAGATACGATAGCTACATTTAAGAGACATCTTGACAAATATATGAATAGCAGGGAATAGAGGGATATGGGCCCCAGAAGTGCAGAAGGTGTTAGTTTCGGCAGGCATCAAGACCGGCGCAGGCGTAGAGGGCCGAATGGCCTGTTCCTTTGCTGTACTGTTCTTTGTTCTTTGTTCAATTAAGAAAGGACTGACTGTAAATCACCTACAGAACAATTTTTATCCAATTATTAAAGTACTGACTGCAAATCACCCACAGAACAATCACCATCTGAAGAACAGGGAACAGTCTATAAAAGTCCTGTGAAACCATTTTGAGTTATATATTAAGGGAATGATCATTAATCTTCATTGGAGCAGTCTCTGCACCTGTGATGACTGAGCGGTTCTCACCTGGTATGGTACTGAGCCCCACATAGTGATCAGGAAAATCCCAGGCTCCAGCTCCAGCCTGTTCTGTGTGAGCTGATGTTTTCTATTGTGATACTGAGCCCCACATAGTGAACAGGAAGGTCCAGGCTCCATCTCCCTCCTGTGTTGTGTAGTACTGAGCTCTATTCTTTATGTGCTTACAAGCTCCATGATCCATCCCATACCGATGCTGAGTTGGCCCCCTGCTCTATTGTATGTTATCAGGGGGTGATCTTACCTCACTGCAGAGTGTATCGAAGGCTGGACTCCTCAATCTCCTGCATCAATACAGCTGCTCATCCAACTTGCTGATGCTTCATGTGGGGACAGGAACAGGACATTCAGCTCAGTCAGGAATTCCCAAACTAACTGCAAGACAGAGAGGCAGCAATTAGACCCACACAATGAGAGGTACATAACCAGTGTGATACTGGGTCACACACAGAGCAGGAAGATCCCAGGATCCATCCCCAGCCTGTGCTGTACTTCCCCCCACTCGACCCTCTGTTCACTGTGGGAGATTTTACCTCACTGTGGTGTGTATGAAGACTCGATTTATCCATCTCCTGTATCACTGTCAGTGTGTCGGCCATCTTCAATGTGAGCGATAATGGAATGGGGCAGAACAATCTGTTCACTCAGGTACACACAGACTGACTGCAAGAGAGAGAGGTGGGAATTAGACAGATATAATTAAAGGTATGTACCCAGTCTGGTACTGAGCTCCAAACAGAGCACAGGAAGATCCCAGGCTCCATGTCCAGCCTGTGCTGTGTTTCTCCCGACTCAAGGCTCTGTTCACGGTGGGTGATTTTAACTCACTGTGGTGTGTATAAATACTCGATTTATTCATCTCCTGTATCACTGTCAGTGTGTCGTCAATGTCATAGAGTCAGAGTTATATAGCACAGAAACAGGCCCTTCGGCCCATCGTGTCTATGTCGGCCATTAGGCACCTATCTATTCTAATCCCATTTTCCAGCATTTGGTCGCAGCCTTGTATTCTATGGCGTTTCAAGTGGTCATCTAAATACTTAAATGTGAGTGTTTCTTCCTGTACCACCTTCTGGCAGTTCGTTGCAGATTCCAACCACCCTCTGGGTGAAAAGATGTTTTCCTCAAATCCCCTTTAAACCTCCTGCCCCTTACCTTAAATCTATGCCACCTGGTTATTGACCCCTTTGATAAAGGAAAATATTTCTTCCTGTCTAATCTGTCAGTGACTCTCAGAATTTTGTATACCTCAATCATGTTGCCACTCAGTCTTCTGCACACTAAGGTAAACAACCCAAGCCTTTTCAGTCGCTCTTCATAGCTGAAATGCTCCAGCCCAGGCAACCTCCTGGTGAATCTCCTCTGCACCCTCTCCAGTGCCATCACATCCTTCCTGTAGTATAGATTGCACTAGAGAAGGTGCAGATGAGATTCACCAGGATGTTGCCTGGCCTGGAGCATTTCAGCTATGCAGACAGACGGAATAAGCTGGGGTTATTTTCCTTACAGCAGAGAAGTCTGAGTGGGGATATGATTGAGGTATATGAGGGGCATTGATAGGATAGATAGCAAGAAACATTTTCCCATAGCAGAGGTGTCAATAACCAGGGGATATCGATTTAAGGTTAGGGGCAGGAGATACAGAGGAGATTTGAGACAATTTTTTTTCACCCAGAGGGTGGTTGGAATCTGGAACACACTGTCTGAAGAGGTGGTCGAGGCCTGAACACTCAACATTTAAGAAGTATTTAGATGAGCACTTGAAATGCCATAGTATACAAGGCTACAGGCCAAGTGCTGGAAAATGGGATTAGAATAGATAGGTGCTTGATGGCCGGCACAGACACAATGGGCTGAAAGGCCTGCTTCTGAGCTGAATAACTATCACTCTCTGACATTAATAAGGTAGAATTCATTTTCAACCCAAATAACTACAAAATCTGACCACATTTTCCGTGAGAAATGATGATTTTAGGTTGTCGTGGAGCAGTCACTGATCGGTTCATTGGACACCTGATTTACAAACAAAGGATTCCTGCTCTGAGACTCTCACCTTACAACATCATATTACTGACAGTCAGATAAACACAACAGTATCAATAGAACACGGTATATTAAAATAGAAATATGAAGTAGGGACAGACAGAACAAACAAATAATGCAATCCCTGTCACTTCAAACATCAAACTGTCTGATTGGACAACCCTGAGACATTGGTGACAATGAGACAGGTAAAGTGACCTGTTTAACTGCATGGGTCAGGGTCAATAATGAAAATTCAATTCATTGCAGTGGGAAACAAGTTCCTGCTTCTCAAAAAAACTTGCTTTTTAAAGATAATGTCTCAGAAAATAGAACTTAATCCAACCTCATTCTTTATTAAGCTGAATAGTGGATAATAATTTATATCTGAGTTAGTGACTGCAGGGAGAGCCCTTTTTACTGGAACAGTGTCAGCTCAGTGTCAGGTACACACATATACAGAAATAGATTCTCATCGGTGTACCTGTGGCTCAAAGAGATTCCACAAATCACAGAAATGGAAATCACATCACCATAAATAAAACACTGTCCTCAGAGTAACTCGAGAGAATTCTCCATCATCGGTATCACCTCACATTTCTCTGTATGAAATTTCATCTGTCACGTGTCTGTTCATCCCACCAGCCTGTCTATATCCTCCTGAAGTCTCTCACTATCCTCTTCACAGTTCACAATAATTCCAAGCTTTGTCTCATGTGTGAATATTAACAATATGTCCTGCCTGGATCATTAATAACTGATCCTAACATCAGTACCTGGGGAACTGCACTAGAAATCTTCCTCCATTCTAAATAATAACAGTTCATCACAACACTCTGTTTCCTCACACTCAGCCCATTTCCTATCCTTTCTGTATCTCTCCTTTTTATTACATGGGCTGCAGTTTTGCTGGTAATTCTATTACATGTCACTGAACCAAACACGTTTTGGGAATCCAGATACACCACATCAAACACATTCCCCTCAATAACCCTTCCTGAAACGTACAGCTCGAGCTTATCCAGCTGACCACACTTCATGTAAATGTGTTCAAAGACACAAGATGTACGGGAAATCTATACAGAGCGCAGGAAGATCCCAGGCTCCATTCCCAGCCGGTGCTGTGTTTCTCCCTACTCTACCCTCTGTTCACGGTGGGTGATTTTACTTCACTGTGGTGTGTATGAAGACTCGATTAATCCTTCTCAAGTATCACTGCCAGTGTGTCTTGAATGTCATAGAGTGAGAGTTATACAGCACAGAAACAGGCCCTTCGGCCCATCATGTCTGTGCTGGCCAACAGCACCTTTCTATTCTAATCCCATTTTTCCAGCACATGGCCTGTAGCCTTGCACACTATGGCGTTTCAAGTGCTCATCTAAATATTTAAATGTTGTCAGGGTTCCTGCCTCTCCTACCCCTTCAGGCAGTGTATTCCAGATTCCAACCACCCTCTGGGAGAAAAATATATTCCTCAAACCCCCTTTAAACCTCCGGCCCCTTACCTTAAATCTATGACCCCTGGTTATTGACCCCTCGGAGAAGGGAAAATGTTTCTGTCTATCTAACCTATCAAAGCCCCTCATAATTTGGTTTTCCTCAATCATGCCCCCCCCCCCCTCAGAGTTTTCTGCTCCACGGAAAACATCCCAGCCTTTTCAGACTCTTCATCGCTGAAATGTTCCAGCCGACGCAACATCCTAGTGAATCTCCTCTGACCTTCTGCACTTTCTAGGGTCCTACCATCCATTGTATATTCCCTTGCCTTGTTAGTCCTCCCAAAATGCATCACCTCACACTTCTGAGGATTAAATTACATTTCCCACTGCTCCGCCCATCTTACCAGCCCATCTATATCGTCCATTAATCTAAGGCTTTCCTCCTCACTATTGACACCACTAATTTTCGTGTCATCTGAGAACTTACTGATCATACCTCCTCTATTCACATCCAAATTATTAATCTACACTACAAACACCAAGGTCCCAGCACGATCCCTGTGGTACACCACTGGTCACAGGCTTCCAATCGCACAAACAACCCTCGCCCATTACCCTCTGCCTCCTGCCACAAAGCCATTTTTGGATCCAATTTGCCAAATTGCCCTGGATCCCATGGGCTCTTACCTTCTTAACCAACCTTCCATGCGGGACCTTCTCAAAAGCCTTACTGAAGTCCATGCAGATTACATCGACTGCTTTACCCTCATCAACACATCTGGTCACCTCCTCGAAAAATTCAATCAAGTTAGTCAGACACAATCTCCCCTTGACAAATCCATAGTGACTATCCCTGATTAATCCCTGCCTCTCCTCGTGGAGATTAATCCTGTCCCTCAGATTCTTTTCCAATCGTTCCCCAACCACTGATGTTAGACTCACTAACCTGTATTTACCTAGTTTATCCCTGCCACCCTTCTTAAATAATGGTACCACATTCGCTGCCCTCCAGTCGTCTGGTACCTCTCCTGTGGCCAAAGAGGGTTTGCAAATTTGTGTCTGAGGCCCTGCAATCTCCTCCCTTGCCTCCGATAACAGCCTGGGATACATTTCATCTGAGCCTGGGGATTTATCCACTTTTAAGCCCGCTAAAACAGCGAATACTTACTCCCTTTCAATGCTAATATGTTCAAGTATATGACAATCCCACTCCCTAATCTCTACACCGACATCATTCTTCTCCAAAGTGAACACAGATGAAAAGTAATAATTTAAAACCTCACCCATGTCCTCCGGCTCCACAAACAGATTGCCACTTTGGTTCCCTCATGGGATCTAATATTTTCCTGGTTATCTTCTTGCCCTTGACATACTAATAAAACATCTTAGGATTTTCCTTTATCTTGCCTGCTAGTGTTTTTTCATGTCCCTCCCCACTCTCCGAATTACTTTTTTTAAGTACCCTCCAGCACTTTCTATACTCCTCTACTGCCTCTGCTGTCATCAGCGCTCTGAATCTGCCTTGAGCCTCCAATTTTTCCTGATCTAATCCTCTATATCCCTGAACATCCAGGGTTCCCGGGGCCTGTTAGTCCTACCCTTCACCTTAACAGGTACATGTTGACTCTAAACTCTCACTATTTCCTCTTTGAAAGACTCCCACTGATTTGATGCCGACTTTCATAGAACAAAGAACAGTACAGCACAGTACAGGCCCTTCGGCCCACGATGTTGTGGCAAACCTTTAACCTACACTAAGATCAAACTAACTACCTACCCTTCATTCTACTATGATCCATGTACCGATCCAAGAGTCGCTTAAATGTCCCTAATGTATCTGCTTCTACTACCACCGCTGGCAGCACATTCCACGCACCCACCACTCTCTGTGTAAAGAACCTACCTCTGACATCTCTCCGAAACCTTCCTCCAATCACCTTAAAATTATACCCCCCTGGTGATAGCCCTTTCCACCCTGGGAAAAAGTCTCTGACTATCCACTCTATCTGTGCCTCTCATCATCTTGTACCCCTCTATCAAGTCACCTCTCATCCTTCTTCGCTCCAATGAGAAAATCCCTAGCTCCCCTCAATCTTTCTTCATAAGACATGCCCTCCAGTCCAGGCAGCATCCTGGTAAATCTCCTCTTCACCCTCTCTAAAGCTTCCACATCCTTCCTATAATGAGGCGACCAGAACTGAACACAATATTCCAAGTGTGGTCGAACCAGGGCCTTATAGAGCTGCAGCATAACCTCGCGGCTCTTAAACTCAATCCCCCTGTTAATAAAAGCCAACACACCATACTGCTTCTTAACAACCCTATCAACTTGAGTGGCAACTTTGAGCGATCTCTGGACATGGACCCCAAGATCCCTCTGTTCCTCCACACTACCAAGAATCCTGTCTTTAAGCCTGTATTCCGCATTCAAATTCGACCTTCCAAAATGAATCACTTCACACTTTTCCAGGTTGAACTCCATCTGCCACTTCTCAGCCCAGCTCTGCATCCTGTCAATGTCCCTTTGCATCCTACAACAGCATTCCACACTATCCACAACTCCAGCAACCTTCGTGTCATCGGCAAACCTGCTAACCCAGCCTTCCACTTCCTCATCCAAGTCATTTATAAAAATCACAAAGAGCAGAGGTCCCAGAACAGATCCTTGTGGAACACCACTGGTCACCGAGCTCCATGCTGAATACTTTCCATCTACTACCACCCTCTGACTTCTATGGGCCAGCCAATTTTGTATCCAGACAGCCAACTTTCCCTGTATCCCATGCCTCCTCACTTTCTGAATGAGCCTACCATGGGGAACCTTATCAAACGCCTTGCTAAAATCCATCTACACCACATCCACTGCTCTTCCTTCATCAATGTGTTTTGTCACATCTTCACAGAATTCAATAAGGCTTGTGAGGCATGAACTGCCCCTCAAAAAGCAATGCTGACTGTCTCTAATCAAACCATGCTTTTCCAAATAATCATAAATCCTGTCTCTCAGAATCCTCTCCAATAATTTGCCCACTACCGATGTAAGACTGACAGGTCTATAATTCCCAGGGTTATCCCTATTCCCTTTCTTGAACAAGGGAACAACATTTGCCACCCTCCAATCATCCAGGACGACTCCAGTGGAGAGTGAAGACGCAAAGATCATCGCCAAAGGCGCAGCAATCTCTTCCCTTGCTTCCCGTAATATCCTTGGGTATTTACCGTCTGGCCCCGGAGACTTATCTGTCCTCATATCATTCAAAATTTCCAGTGCATCCTCCCTCTTAACCTCAACCTGTTTGAGCATATCAGCCTGTTCCACGCTGTCCTCACAAACGACCAGGTCCCTCACACAAGTGAATACTGAAGCAAAGTATTCATTTAGGACCTCCCCTACCTCCTCCGACTCCAGGCACAAGTTCCCTCCACTATCCTTGATCGGCCCTACCCTCACTCTGGCCATCCTCTTGTTCCTCACATAAGTGTAGAACGCCTTGGGATTTTACTTAATCCTACCCGCCAAGAGTTTTTCATGTCCCCTTCTAGCTCAAAGTCCATTCTTCAGTTCCTCCCTGGCTACCTTGTAACCCTCTAGAGCCCTGTCTGATCCTTGCTTCCTCAACCTTAAGTAAACTTCCTTCTTCCACTTGACTAGTTGTTCCACATCTCTTATCATCCAAGGTTCCTTCACCCTACCATCCCTTCCCTGCCTCATCAGGACAAACCTATCCAGCAGTCGCAGCAAGTGCTCCCTAAACAACCTCCACATTTCTGTCGTGCATTTCCCTGAGAACATCTGTTCCCAGTTTATGCTCCACAGTTCCTGCCTAATAGCATTGTAATTCACCCTCCCCCAATTAAATATTTTCCCATCTCGTCTGTTCCTGTCCCTCTCCATGACTATTGTAAAGGTCAGGGAGTTGTGATCACTATCACCGAAATGCTCTCCCACCGAGAGATCTGCCACCTGGCCTGGTTCGTTGCCAAGCACCAAATTCAACATAGTCTCCCCTCCAGTCGGCCTATCTACATATTGAGTCAGGAAACCTTCCTGGACACACCTGACAAAAACTGCTCCATCCAAACTATTTGCACTAAGGAGGTTCCAATCAATATTAGGGAAGTTGAAGTCACCCATGACAACAACCCTGTTACTTCTGCACCTTTCCAAATTTTGCCTCCCACTCTGTTCCTCCATGTCTCTGTTGCTATTTGGGGGTCTATAGAAAACTCCCAATAAAGTGACTGCTCCTTTCCTGTTTCTGACTTCCACCCATAATGACTCAGTAGACAAACCCTCCTCGACGACCTCCCTTTCTGCAGCTGTGATACTATCCCTGATTAACAATGCCACTCCCCCACCTCTTTTACCTCCCTCCCTATTCCTTTTGAAACATCCAAACCCCGAAACACCCAACATCCATTCCTGCCCCTGTGATATCCAAGTCTCCGTAATGGCCACAACATCGTCGCTCCAAGTGCTGATCCTTTCTCTAAGTTCATCACCCTTATTCCTGACACTTTCTGCGTGAAAATAGACACACGTCAACCCATCATACTGGCTGCAACTTTGCCCTGTCAACTGTCTAACCTTCCTCACAGACTCTCTGCACTCGGTCTCTGCCTGTTCAAACAGCTACCCCATCCACTGATCCGTAGCTCCGGTTCCCATCCCCCTGCAAGACAAGTTCAAACCCTCCCGAACAGCTCTAGCAAACCTCCTGCCCAGGATATTGGTGCCCCTCCAGTTCAGATGCAACCCGTCCTTTTTGTACAGGTCCCACCCTCCCCAGAAGATATCCCAATGTCCTACATATCTGAATCCCACCCTCCGGCACCAGTTCTGTAGCCATGTGTTCAGCTGCCAATTGAAACCAAGCCTCTATTAATACCAGCTGGAGTGGTACTGAGTCCCACTCACACACCAGAAAAGAGCCAATTCAATCCAGGCCTCTATTAATACCAGCTGGAGTGGTACTGAGTCCCACTCACACACCAGAAAAGAGCCAATTCAATCCAGGCCTCTATCAATACCAGCTGGAGTGGTACTGAGTCCCACTCACACACCAGGAAAGAGCCAATTCAATCCAGGCCTCTATTAATACCAGCTGGAGTGGTACTGAGTCCCTCTCACACACCAGGAAAGAGCCAATTCAATCCAGGCCTCTATTAATACCAGCTGGAGTGGTACTGAGTCCCACTCACACACCAGAAAAGAGCGAATTCAATCCAGGCCTCTATTAATACCAGCTGGAGTGGTACTGAGTCCCAGTCACACACCAGAAAGAGCCAATTCAATCCAGGCCTCTATTAATACCAGCTGGAGTGGTACTGTGCCCCACTCACACACCAGGAGAGTGTCAATTCAATCTAGGCCTCTATTAACACCAGCTGGAGTGGTACTGAGTCCCACTCACACACCAGAAAGAGCCAATTCAATCCAGGTCTCTATTAATACCAGCTGGAGTGGTACAGATCCCCACTCACACACCAGGAAAGTGTCAAGTTAAACCAAATTTCTATTAATACCAGCTGGAGTGGTATGATCCCCACTCAGACACCAGGAAAGTGCCAATTCAATCCAGGCCTCTATTAATACCAGCTGGAGTGGTACTGATCCCCACTCAGACACCAGGAAAGTGCCAATTTAATCCAGGCCTCTATTAATACCAGCTGGAGTGGGACTGAGCCCCACTCACACACCAGGAAAGTGTCAATTCAATCCAGACCTCTATTAATACCAGCTGGAGTCAGACTGAGCCCCACGCACACACCAGGAAAGAGGCAATTCAAACTAGGCCTCTATTAATACCAGCTGGAGTGGTACTGAGTCCCACTCACGCTCCAGGAAAAGGGTAATTCAATCCAGGCCAATTTAATTCCAGCTGGAGTGGTACTGAGTCCCACTCACACACCAGGAAAGACCCAATTCAATCAAGACCTCTATTAATACCAGCTGGAGTGGTTCTGAGTCCCACTCACACAGCATAAAAGAGCCAAATCAATCCAGGCCTCTATTCATACCAGCTGGAGTGGCACTGAGCCCCACTCACACACCAGGAAAGAGTCAATTCAATCCAGGCCTCTATTAATACGAGCTGGAGTGGTTGTGAGTCCCACTCACACACCAGGAAAGAGGCAATTCAATCCAGGCCTTTATTAATACCAGCTGGAGTGGTTCTGAGTCCCACTCACACACCAGGAAAGAGGCAATTCAATCCAGGCCTCTATTAATACCAGCTGGAGTGGTTCTGAGTCCCACTCAAACACCAGGAAAGAGGCAATTCAATCCAGGCCTTTATTAATACCAGCTGGAGTGGTTCTGAATCCCACTCACACAGCAGGAAAGAGGCAATTCAATCCAGGTCTCTATTAATACCAGCAGGAGTGGTACTGAGTCCCACTCACACACCAGGAAAGTTTAATTTCAATCTAGGCCTCTATAAATACCTGCAGAAGTGGTACTGAGTCCGACTCACAAACCAGGAAAGAGTCAATTCAATCCAGACCCCTATTAATACCAGCTAGAGTGGCACTGAGCACCACTCACACACCAGGAAAGAGCCATTTCAATCCAGACCTCTATCAATACCAGCTGGAGTGGTACCGAGTGCCACTCACACACCAGGGAAGAGCCAATTCAAACCAGATCTCTATTAATACCAGCTGGAGTGGCACTGAGCCCCACTCGCACACCAGGAAAGAGCCAAATCAATGCAGGCCTCTATTAATACCAGCTGGAGTGGTACCGAGTCCCACTCACACACCAGGAAAGAGGCAATTCAATCCAGGCCTTTATTCATACCAGCTGGAGTGGTACTGAGCCCCACTCACACACCAGGAAAGAGGCAATTCAATGCAGGCCTCTATTAATACCAGCTGGAGTGGTACTGAGCCCCACTCACACACCAGGAAAGAGCCAATTCAATCAAGACCTCTATTAATACCAGCTGGAGTGATACTGAGTCCCCCTCACACACCAGGAAAGAGCCAAATCAATCCGGACCTCTATTAATACCAGCTGGATTGGGTCTGAGTCAAACTGGAACACCAGGAAAGAGCAAAATCAATCCAGGCTAATTTAATTCCAGCTGCAGTGGTACTGAGTCCCTCTCACGCACCAGGAAAGAGCCAATTCAATCCAGGCCTCCATTAATACCAGCTGGAGTGGTACTGAGCCCCACTCGCACACCAGGAAAGAGCCAATTCAATCCAGGCCTCTATTTATACCAGCTGGAGTGGCACTGAGCCCCACTCACACACCAGGAAAGAGGCAATTCAATCCAGGCCTCTATCAATACCAGCTGGAGTGGTACTGAGCCCCACTCGCACACCAGGAAAGAGCCAATTCAATCCAGGCCTCTATTAATACCAGCTGGAGTGGTACTGAGCCCCACTCGCACACCAGGAAAGAGCCAATTCAATCCAGGCCTCTATTAATACCAGCTGGAGTGGTACTGAGCCCCACTCACTCACCAGGAAAGTTTAATTTCAATCTAGGCCTCTCTTCATACCTGCAGAAGTGGTACTGAGCCCCTTTGACACAGGAGGAAAGAGATAATTTATTTCTGAACACTATCAATACCAGTTGGAGTTGCACTGAGTCCCACTCACACATCAGGAAAGAGCCAATTCAATCCAGGCCTCTATTAATACCAGCTGGAGTGGTACTGATTCCCACTCACACATCAGGAAAGAGCCAATTCAATCCAGGCCTCTATTAATACCAGCTGGAGTTGCACTGAGTCCCACTCACACATCAGGAAAGAGCCAATTCAATCCAGGTCACTATTAATACCAGTTGGAGTGGTACTGAGTCCCACTCACTCATCAGGAAAGAGCCAAATCAATCCAGGTCTCTATTAATACCAGCTGGAGTGGTACTGAATCCCACTCACACATCAGGAAAGAGCCAATTCAATCCAGGCCTCTATTAATACCAGCTGGAGTTGCACTGAGTCCCACTCACACATCAGGAAAGAGCCAATTCAATCCAGGTCTCTATTAATACCAGCTGGAGTGGTACTGAGTCCCACTCACTCATCAGGAAAGAGCCAAATCAATCCAGGTCTCTATTAATACCAGCTGGAGTGGTACTGAGCCCCACTCACACACCAGGAAAGAGGCAATTCAACGCAGGCCTCTATTAATACCAGCTGGAGTGGTACTGAGCCCCACTCACACACCAGGAAAGAGCCAATTCAATCAAGACCTCTATTAATACCAGCTGGAGTGATACTGAGTCCCCCTCACACACCAGGAAAGAGCCAAATCAATCCGGACCTCTATTAATACCAGCTGGATTGGGTCTGAGTCAAACTGGAACACCAGGAAAGAGCAAAATCAATCCAGGCTAATTTAATTCCAGCTGCAGTGGTACTGAGTCCCTCTCACGCACCAGGAAAGAGCCAATTCAATCCAGGCCTCCATTAATACCAGCTGGAGTGGTACTGAGCCCCACTCGCACACCAGGAAAGAGCCAATTCAATCCAGGCCTCTATTTATACCAGCTGGAGTGGCACTGAGCCCCACTCACACACCAGGAAAGAGGCAATTCAATCCAGGCCTCTATCAATACCAGCTGGAGTGGTACTGAGCCCCACTCGCACACCAGGAAAGAGCCAATTCAATCCAGGCCTCTATTAATACCAGCTGGAGTGGTACTGAGCCCCACTCACACACCAGGAAAGTTTAATTTCAATCTAGGCCTCTCTTCATACCTGCAGAAGTGGTACTGAGCCCCTTTGACACAGGAGGAAAGAGACAATTTATTTCTGAACACTATCAATACCAGTTGGAGTTGCACTGAGTCCCACTCACACATCAGGAAAGAGCCAATTCAATCCAGGCCTCTATTAATACCAGCTGGAGTGGTACTGAGTCCCACTCACACATCAGGAAAGAGCCAATTCAATCCAGGCCTCTATTAATACCAGCTGGAGTTGCACTGAGTCCCACTCACACATCAGGAAAGAGCCAATTCAATCCAGGTCTCTATTAATACCAGCTGGAGTGGTACTGAGTCCCACTCACTCATCAGGAAAGAGCCAAATCAATCCAGGTCTCTATAAATACCAGCTGGAGTGGTACTGAGTCCCACTCACACATCAGGAAAGAGCCAATTCAATCCAGGCCTCTATTAATACCAGCTGGAGTTGCACTGAGTCCCACTCACACATCAGGAAAGAGCCAATTCAATCCAGGTCTCTATTAATACCAGCTGGAGTGGTACTGAGTCCCACTCACTCATCAGGAAGGAGTCAAATCAATCCAGACCTCTATTAATACCAGTTGGAGTGGTACTGAGCCCCACTCACACACCAGGAAAGAGCCAATTCAATCCAGGCCTCTATTAATACCAGCTGGAGTGGGTCTGAGTCAAACTGAAACACCAGGAAAGAGCCAATTCTATCCAGGCCTCTATTAATACCAGCTGGAGTGGTACTGAGTCCCACTCACACACCAGGAAAGAGCCAATTCAATCCAGGGCTCTATTAATACCAGCTGGAGTGGTACTGAGTCCCACTCACACACCAGGAAAGAGCCAATTCAATCCAGGCCTCTATTAATACCAGCTGGAGTGGAATTAATTCCCACTCACACACCATGAAAGAGCCAATTCAATCCAGACCTCGAAAATACCAGCTGAAGTGCGACTGAGTCCCACTCACACACCATGAAAGAGCCAATTCTATCCAGGCCTCTATTAATACCAGCTGGAGTGGTACTGAGTCCCACTCACACACCAGGAAAGAGCCAATTCAATCCAGGGCTCTATTAATACCAGCTGGAGTGGTACTGAGTCCCACTCACACACCAGGAAAGAGCCAATTCAATCCACGCCTCTATGAATACCAGCTGGAGTGGTACTGAGTCCCACTCACACACCAGGAAAGAGCCAATTCAATCCAGGGCTCTAATAATACCAGCTGGAGTGGTACTGAGTCCCACTCACACACCAGGAAAGAGCCAATTCAATCCAGGGCTCTATTAACAGCAGCTGGAGTGGAATTAATTCCCACTCACACACCATGAAAGAGCCAATTCAATCCAGACCTCGAAAATACCAGCTGAAGTGCGACTGAGTCCCACTCACACACTAGGAAAGAGCCAATTCAATCCAGGCCTCTATTAATACCTGCTGGAGTGGTACTGAGTCCCACTCACACACCAGGAAAGAGCCAATTCAATCCAGGGCTCTATTAATACCAGCTGGAGTGGAATTAATTCCCACTCACACACCATGAAAGAGCCAATTCAATCCAGACCTCGAAAATACCAGCTGAAGTGCGACTGAGTCCCACTCACACACGAGATAGAACCAATTCAAACCAGGCCTCTATTAATACCTGCTGGAGTGGTTCTGAGTCCCACTCACACACGAGATAGAACCAATTCAATCCAGGCCTCTATTAATACCTGCTGGAGTGGTACTGAGTCCCACTCACACACCAGACAGAACCAATTCAATCCAGACCTCTATTAATACCTGCTGGAGTGGTCATGAGTCCCACTCACACACCAGATAGAACCAATTCAATCCAGGCCTCTATTAATACTTGCTGGACAGGTACTGAAGCCCATTCAGACACCCAGAAAGAGCCAATTCAATCCAATCCTCTTTTAATACCAGCTGGAGAGGTACTGATCCCCACTCTCACACCAGGAAACAGCCAAATCAATCCAGGTTTCTATTAATACCAGATGGAGTGGGACTGAGGGGATGGTGGAGTGGAATGAAGGGTGGGGTGGGAGGGGGTGGTGGAGGGTAAGGAAGAGGGGTAGGGAGTGGGAGGTGGATGGGAATCAAGATGGGGAGGGAGGGGGAGGTGGAGGGGAATGAAAAGGGGTAGGGAGGCGGTGGTGGAGGAGAATGAAGAGGGGGAGGGTGGGGCTGGTTGAGGGGAATGAAGTGGGGGATTGAGGGGGAGGTGAGGAGAATGAAGAGGGGGAGGTGAGGAGAATGAAGAGGGGGAGGGAGAGGGAGGTGGAAGGGAATGAAGATGGGGTGGGAGGGGCTGATAGAGGGTAATGAAGAGAGGGAGGGAGGGAGGGGGTGGTGGAGGGGAAGGAAGAGGGGGAGGGTGGGGCTGGTTGAGGGGAATGAAGTGGGGGATTGAGGGGGAGGTGAGGAGAATGAAGAGGGGGAGGGAGAGGGAGGTGGAAGGGAATGAAGATGGGGAGGGAGGGGCTGATAGAGGGTAATGAAGAGAGGGAGGGAGGGGGTGGTGGAGGGGAAGGAAGAGGGGGAGGGGGAGGTGGAGGTGTATGAAAAGTGGAAGGGAGGGGGTGGTGGAGGAGAATGAAGAGAGGGAGGGAGGGGGTGGTTGAGGGGAATGGAGAGGGGGAGGGACAGGGAGGTGGAGGAGAATGAAGAGGGAAGGGAGGGGGAGATAGATGGGAATGAATAGGGGGAGGGAGGGGGAGGTGGACGGCAATGAAGATGGGGAGGGTGGGGCAGGTGGAGGGGATATAAGAGGGGGAGGGAGGGGAGGTGGATGGGAATGAAGAGGGGGAGGGAGGGGGAGGTGGATGGGAATCAAGGTGGGGAGGGATGGGGAGGTGGAGGGGAATGAAAAGGGGGAGGGAGGGGGTGGTGGAGGGAAATGAAGAGGGGAGGGAGAGGAGGTGGATGGGAAAGAAGATGGGGAGGGAGGGGCTGGTAGAGGGGAATGAAGAAGGAGGGAGGGGGTGGTGGAGGGGAATGAAGAGGGGGAGGTGGATGGGAATGAAGAGTGGGGGGGAGGGGGTGGTGGAGGGGAATGAAGAGGGTTGAGGGAGTGGGAGGTGGAGGGGAATGGAGAGGGGGAGGGAGGGGGAGATGGATGGGAATGAAGAGGGGAGGGAGGGGTAGGTGGAGGTGAATGAAGAGGGGGAGGGAGGAGACGGGGGAGGGGAATGAAGAGGGGGAGGGAGGGGGTGGTGGAGTGGAATGAAGAGGGGGAGGGAGGGGTAGGTGGAGGTGAATGAAGAGGGGGAGGGAGGGGTTGTTGGAGGGAAATGAAGAGGAAGAGGGAGAGGGAGGTGGAGGGGAATGAAGAGGGGGAGGGAGAGGAGGTGGATGGGAATGAAGATGGGGAGGGAGGGGGAGGTGGATGGGAATGAAGAGGGGAGGGAGGGGTAGGTGGAGGTGAATGAAGAGGGGGAGGGAGGTGACGGGGGAGGAGAATGAAGAGGGGGAGGGAGGGGGTGGTGGAGTGGAATGAAGAGGGGGAGGGAGGGGTGGGTGGAGGTGAATGAAGAGAGGGAGGGAGGGGGAGGGGGAGGGGAATGAAGAGGGGGAGAGAGAGGGAGGGGAATGAAGTGTGGTGAAGAATGAAGTGGAGGAGGGAGGGGATGGTGGAGAGGAATGAAGAGGGGTAGGGAGGGGTAGGTGGAGGGCAATGAAGAGGGTGTGCTACGGGGAGGGGGAGGGGAATTAAAGGGGGAGGGAGGGGGTGGTGGAGTGGAATGAAGAGGGGGAGGGAGGGGTAGGTGGAGGTGAATGAAGAGGGGGAGGGAGGAAGAGGGGGAGGGGAATGAAGAGGGGGAGGGAGGGGGAGGGAGGGGGAGGTGGTGAAGAATGAAGTGGCGGATGGAGGGGATGGTGGACGGGAATGAACAGGGGGAGGGAGGGGTTGGTGGAGGGCAATGACGAGGGGGAGGGAGGGGGTGGTGGAGTGGAATGAAGAGGGGAGTGAGGGGGTGGTAGAGGGGAATGAAGAGGGGGAGGGAGAGGGAGGTGGATGGGAATGAAGATGGGGAGGGAGGGGCATGTGGAGGGGAATGAAGAAGGGGAGGACGGGGGAGGTGGATGGGAAAAAGGAGGGGATGGAGGGGGAGGTGGAGGGGAATGAAGAGGGTGAGGGAGGGGGAGGTGGATGGGAATGAAGAGGGGGAGGGAGGGGGTGGTGGAGTGGAATAAAGAGGGGGATAGAGGGGGAGGTGGAGGTGAATGAAGTAGGGGAGGGAGGGGGATGGTGCTGGAATGAAGAGGGGTAGGGAGGGGTCAGGGAAGGGGATTGAAGAGGGGGAGGAAGGCGGAGGGGGAGGGGAATGAAGAGAGTGAGGGATGGGGAGGGGGAGGCGAATGAGGAGGGGGAAGGAAAGGATGGTGGATGGGCATGAAGAGGGGGAGGGAGGGGTTGGTGGAGTGGAATGAAGAGGGGGAGGGAGGGGTTGGTGGAGGTGAATGAAGAGGGGGAGGGAGAGGGTGGTGGAGTGGAATGAAGAAGGGGAGGGAGGGGTAGGTGGAGGTGAATGAAGAGGGGGAAGGAGGGGTAGGTGGAGGTGAATGAAGAGGGGGAGGGAGGAGGAGGGGGAGCGGAATGAAAAGGGGGAGGGAGGGGGAGGGGAATGAAGAGGGGGATGGTGGGGGAGGGGAATTAAGAGGGGGAGGGAGGGGGAGGGAGGGGGAGGGAGGGGGAGGGAGGGGGAGGTGGATGGGAAATGAAGAGTGGGAGGGAGGGGGTGGTGGAGTGGAATAAAGAGGGGAAGGGAGGAGGAGGGGGATGGGAATGAAGAGGGGGAGGGAGGGGTAGGTGGATGAGAATGAAGAGGGGGAGGGAGGAGGAGGGGGAGGGGGAGGGGGAGGGAGGGGGTGGTAGGGGGAGGGGAATGAAGAGGGGGAGGGTGTGGGAGGGGAATGAAGAGGGGGAGGGAGGGGGAGGGGAATGAAGAGGGGGAGGGAGGGGGAGGGGAATGAAGAGGGGGAGGGAAGGGGAGGGAAGGGGGAGGGGAATGAAGAGGGGGAGGGAAGGGGAGGGGAATGAAGAGGGGGAGGGAGGGGGAGGGGAATGAAGAGGGGTAGGGAGGAGGAGGAGGAGGGGGAGGGGAATGAAGAGGGGAGGGAGGAGGAGGGGGAGGAAGGGGGAGGGAGGGGGACGGAGGGGCAGGTGGTGAAGTATGAAGTGGCGGATGGAGGGGATGGTGGAGGGGAATGAAGAGGGGGAGGGAGGGGGTGGTGGAGTGGAATGAAGAGGGGAAGGGAGGGGGAGGGTGTTGGGAATGAAAAGGGGGAGGGTGTTGGGAATGAAAAGGGGGAGGGTGGGGGTGTTGGAGGGGAATGAAGAGGGGGAGGGAGGGGGAGGTGGATGGGAATGAAGAAGGGGAGGGAGCGGGTAGTGGAGTGGAATAAAGAGGGGGAGGGAGGGGGAGGTGTAGTGGAATGAAGAGTGTGAGGGAGGGGGAGGGGAATGAAGGGGGGAGGGCAGGGGTGGTGGATGGGAATGAAGAGCAGGAGGGAGCGGCGGGGGAGGGAGGGGGAGGGGGAGGGGATTGAAGAGGGGGAGGGATGGGGAGGAGGAGGCGAATGAAGAGGGGGAGGGAAAGGGTGATGCAGTGGAATGAAGAGGGGGAGGGAGGGGTTGGTGGAGGGGAATGAAGAGGCGGAGGGAGGGGGTGGTGGAGTGGAATGAAGAGGGGGAGAGAGGGGTAGGTGGAGGTGAATGAAGAGGGGTGGGAGGAGGAGGGGGAGGGAAATGAAGAGGGGGAGAGAGGCGGAGGGGAATGAAGAGTGGGAGAGAGGGGGAGGTGGTGCAGAATGAAGTGGGGGAGGGAGGGGTTGGTGGAGGGCAATGAAGAGGGGGTGGTACGGGGAGGGGGAGGGGAATGAGGAGTGGGAGTGAGGGGGTGGTGGAGTGGAATGAAGAGGGGGAGGGTGCGGTAGGTGGAGGTGAATGAAGAGGGGGAGGCGAATGAAGAGGGGGAGGGAAAGGGTGGTGGATGGGAATGAAGAGGGGGAGGGAGGGGGTGTTGGAGTGGAATGAAGAGGGGGTGGGAGGGGTGCTGGAGGGGAATGGAGAGGCGGAGGGAGGGGGTGGTGGAGTGGAGTGAAGAGGGGGAGGGAGGGGTAGGTGGAGTTGAATAAAGAGGGGTGGGAGGAGGAGGGGGAGGGGAATGAAGAGGGGGAGAGAGGCGGAGGGGAATGAAGAGGGGGAGGGAGGGGGAGGTGGTGAAGAATGAAGTGGGGGAGGGAGGGGATGGTGGATGGGAATGAAGAGGGGGAGGGAGGGGTTGGTGGAGGGCAATGAAGAGGGGGTGGTTCGGGGACGGGGAGGGGAATGAAAGGGGGAGGGAAGGGGTGGTGGAGTGGAATGAAGAGGGGGAGGGAGGGTTAGGTGGAGGTGAATGAAGAGGGGGAGGGAGGAAGAGGGGGAGGGGAATGAAGAGGGGGAGGGAGGGGGAGGGAGGGGGAGGGGGAGGTGGTGAAGAATGAAGTGGCGGATGGAGGGGATGGTGGAGGGGAATGAACATGGGGAGCGAGGGGTTGGTGGAGGGCAATGACGAGGGGGAGGGAGGGGGTGGTGGAGTGGAATGAAGAGGGGAGTGAGGGAATGGTGGAGGGGAATGAAGAGGGGGAGGGAGGGGTTGGTGGAGGGCAATGAAGAGGGGGTGGTTCGGGGAGGGGGACGGGAATGAAGAGGGGGAGGGCGGGGGTGGTGGATGGGAATGAAGAGCAGGAGGGAGCGGCGGGGGAGGGAGGGGGAGGGGAATGAAGAGGGGGAGGGATGGGGAGGAGGAGGCGAATGAAGTGGGGGAGGTGAGGAGAATGAAGAGGGGGAGGGAGAGGGAGGTGGAAGGGAATGAAGATGGGGAGGGAGGGGCTGATAGAGGGTAATGAAGAGAGGGAGGGAGGGGGTGGTGGAGGGGAAGGAAGAGGGGGAGGGTGGGGCTGGTTGAGGGGAATGAAGTGGGGGATTGAGGGGGAGGTGAGGAGAATGAAGAGGGGGAGGGAGAGGGAGGTGGAAGGGAATGAAGATGGGGAGGGAGGGGCTGATAGAGGGTAATGAAGAGAGGGAGGGAGGGGGTGGTGGAGGGGAAGGAAGAGGGGGAGGGGGAGGTGGAGGTGTATGAAAAGTGGAAGGGAGGGGGTGGTGGAGGAGAATGAAGAGAGGCAGGGAGGGGTGGTTGAGGGGAATGGAGAGGGAAGGGAGGGGGAGGTGGATGGGAATGAAGAGGGGGAGGGAGGGGGAGGTGGACGGCAATGAAGATGGGGAGGGAGGGGCAGGTGGAGGGGAATTAAGATGGGGAGGGAGAGGGAGGTGGATGGGAATGAAGAGGGGAGGGAGGGGTAGGTGGAGGTGAATGAAGAGGGGGAGGGAGGAGACGGGGGAGGGGAATGAAGAGGGGGTGGGAGGGGGTGGTGGAGTGGAATGAAGAGGGGGAGGGAGTGGTAGGTGGAGGGAAATGAAGAGGAGGAGGGAGAGGGAGGTGGAGGGGAATGAAGAGGGGGAGGAAGGGGGAGGTGGATGGGAATGAAGAGGGGAGGGAGGGGGTGTTGGAGTGGAATGAAGAGGGGGAGGGAGGGGTAGGTGGAGGTGAATGAAGAGGGGTGGGAGGAGGAGGGGGAGGGGAATGAAGAGGGGGAGAGAGGCGGAGGGGAATGAAGAGGGGGAGGGAGGGGTTGGTGGAGGGCAATGAAGAGTGGGTGGTTCGGGGAGGGGGAGGGGAATGAAAGGGGGAGGGAAGGGGTGGTGGAGTGGAATGAAGAGGGGGAGGGAGGGTTAGGTGGAGGTGAATGAAGAGGGGGAGGGAGGAAGAGGGGGAGGGGAATGAAGAGGGGGAGGGGAATGAAGAGGGGGAGGGAGGGGGAGGGAGGGGGAGGGAGGGGGAGGGAGGGGGAGGGAGGGGGAGGGAGGGGGAGGGAGGGGGAGGGAGGGGGAGGTGGTGAAGAATGAAGTGGCGGATGGAGGGGATGGTGGAGGGGAATGAACATGGGGAGCGAGGGGTTGGTGGAGGGCAATGGCGAGGGGGAGGGAGGGGGTGGTGGAGTGGAATGAAGAGGGGAGTGAGGGGATGGTGGAGGCGAATGAAGAGGGGGAGGGAGGGGTTGGTGGAGGGCAATGAAGAGGGGGTGGTTCGGGGAGGGGGAGGGCGGGGGTGGTGGATGGGAATGAAGAGCAGGAGGGAGCGGCGGGGGAGGGAGGGGGAGGGGAATGAAGAGGGGGAGGGATGGGGAGGAGGAGGCGAATGAAGTGGGGGAGGTGAGGAGAATGAAGAGGGGGAGGGAGAGGGAGGTGGAAGGGAATGAAGATGGGGAGGGAGGGGCTGATAGAGGGTAATGAAGAGAGGGAGGGAGGGGGTGGTGGAGGGGAAGGAAGAGGGGGAGGGTGGGGCTGGTTGAGGGGAATGAAGTGGGGGATTGAGGGGGAGGTGAGGAGAATGAAGAGGGGGAGGGAGAGGGAGGTGGAAGGGAATGAAGATGGGGAGGGAGGGGCTGATAGAGGGTAATGAAGAGAGGGAGAAAGGGGGTGGTGGAGGGGAAGGAAGAGGGGGAGGGGGAGGTGGAGGTGTATGAAAAGTGGAAGGGAGGGGGTGGTGGAGGAGAATGAAGAGAGGGAGGGAGGGGGTGGTTGAGGGGAATGGAGAGGGAAGGGAGGGGGAGGTGGATGGGAATGAAGATGGGGAGGGAGGGGCAGGTGGAGGGGAATTAAGATGGGGAGGGAGGGGGAGGTGGATGGGAATGAAGAGGGGGAGGGAGGGGGAGGTGGATGGGAATCAAGATGGGGAGGGATGGGGAGGTGGAGGGGAATGAAAAGGGGGAGGGAGGGGGTGGTGGAGGGAAATGAAGAGGGGGAGGGAGAGGAGGTGGATGGGAAAGAAGATGGGGAGGGAGGGGCTGGTAGAGGGGAATGAAGAAGGAGGGAGGGGGTGGTGGAGGGGAATGAAGAGGGGGAGGTGGATGGGAATGAAGAGTGGGGGGAGGGGGTGGTGGAGGGGAATGAAGAGGGTTGAGGGAGTGGGAGGTGGAGGGGAATGAAGAGGGGGAGGGAGAGGGAGGTGGATGGGAATGAAGAGGGGAGGGAGGGGTAGGTGGAGGTGAATGAAGAGGGGAGGGAGGAGACGGGGGAGGGGAATGAAGAGGGGGAGGGAGGGGGTGGTGGAGTGGAATGAAGAGGGGGAGGGAGGGGTAGGTGGAGGGAAATTAAGAGGAGGAGGGAGAGGGAGGTGGAGGGGAATGAAGAGGGGGAGGGAGAGGAGGTGGATGGAAATGAAGATGGGGAGGGAGGGGGAGGTGGATGGGAATGAAGAGGGGAGGGAGGGGGTGTTGGAGTGGAATGAAGAGGGGGTGGGAGGGGTGCTGGAGGGGAATGAAGAGGCGGAGGGAGGGGGTGGTGGAGTGGAATGAAGAGGGGGAGGGAGGGGTAGGTGGAGCTGAATGAAGAGGGGTGGGAGGAGGAGGGGGAGGGGAATGAAGAGGGGGAGAGAGGCGGAGGGGAATGAAGAGGGGAGGGAGGGGTTGGTGGAGGGCAATGAAGAGGGGGTGGTTCGGGGAGGGGGAGGGGAATGAAAGGGGGAGACAAGGGGTGGTGGAGTGGAATGAAGAGGGGGAGGGAGGGTTAGGTGGAGGTGAATGAAGAGGGGGAGGGAGGAAGAGGGGGAGGGGAATGAAGAGGGGGAGGGAGGGGGAGGGAGGGGGAGGGAGGGGGAGGGAGGGGGAGGTGGTGAAGAATGAAGTGGCGGATGGAGGGGATGGTGGAGGGGAATGAACATGGGGAGCGAGGGGTTGGTGGAGGGCAATGACGAGGGGGAGGGAGGGGGTGGTGGAGTGGAATGAAGAGGGGAGTGAGGGGATGGTGGAGGGGAATGAAGAGGGGGAGGGAGGTGTTGGTGGAGGGCAATGAAGAGGGGGTGGTTCGGGGAGGGGGAGGGGAATGAAGAGGGGGAGGGCGGGGGTGGTGGATGGGAATGAAGAGCAGGAGGGAGCGGCGGGGGAGGGAGGGGGAGGGGAATGAAGAGGGGGAGGGATGGGGAGGAGGAGGCGAATGAAGTGGGGGAGGTGAGGAGAATGAAGAGGGGGAGGGAGAGGGAGGTAGAAGGGAATGAAGATGGGGAGGGAGGGGCTGATAGAGGGTAATGAAGAGAGGGAGGGAGGGGGTGGTGGAGGGGAAGGAAGAGGGGGAGGGTGGGGCTGGTTGAGGGGAATGAAGTGGGGGATTGAGGGGGAGGTGAGGAGAATGAAGAGGGGGAGGGAGAGGGAGGTGGAAGGGAATGAAGATGGGGAGGGAGGGGCTGATAGAGGGTAATGAAGAGAGGGAGGGAGGGTGTGGTGGAGGGGAAGGAAGAGGGGGAGGGGGAGGTGGAGGTGTATGAAAAGTGGAAGGGAGGGGGTGGTGGAGGAGAATGAAGAGAGGGAGGGAGGGGGTGGTTGAGGGGAATGGAGAGGGAAGGGAGGGGGAGGTGGATGGGAATGAAGAGGGGGAGGGAGGGGGAGGTGGACGGCAATGAAGATGGGGAGGGAGGGGCAGGTGGAGGGGAATTAAGATGGGGAGGGAGGGGGAGGTGGATGGGAATGAAGATGGGGAGGGATGGGGAGGTGGAGGGGAATGAAGATGGGGAGGGATGGGGAGGTGGAGGGGAATGAAAAGGGGGAGGGAGGGGGTGGTGGAGGGAAATGAAGAGGGGGAGGGAGAGGAGGTGGATGGGAAAGAAGATGGGGAGGGAGGGGCTGGTAGAGGGGAATGAAGAAGGAGGGAGGGGGTGGTGGAGGGGAATGAAGAGGGGGAGGTGGATGGGAATGAAGAGTGGGGGGGAGGGGGTGGTGGAGGGGAATGAAGAGGGTTGAGGGAGTGGGAGGTGGAGGGGAATGAAGAGGGGGAGGGAGAGGGAGGTGGATGGGAATGAAGAGGGGAGGGAGGGGTAGGTGGAGGTGAATGAAGAGGGGGAGGGAGGAGACGGGGGAGGGGAATGAAGAGGGGGAGGGAGGGGGTGGTGGAGTGGAATGAAGAGGGGGAGGGAGGGGTAGGTGGAGGGAAATGAAGAGGAGGAGGGAGAGGGAGGTGGAGGGGAATGAAGAGCGGGAGGGAGAGGAGCTGGATGGAAATGAAGATGGGGAGGGAGGGGGAGGTGGATGGGAATGAAGAGGGGAGGGAGGGGTAGGTGGAGGTGAATGAAGATGGGGAGGGAGGTGACGGGGGAGGAGAATGAAGAGGGGGAGGGAGGGGGTGGTGGAGTGGAATGAAGAGGGGGAGGGAGGGGTAGGTGGAGGTGAATGAAGAGGGGGAGGGAGGGGAAGGGGGAGGGGAATGAAGAGGGGGAGAGAGACGGAGGGGAATGAAGTGGGGGTGGGAGGGGGAGGTGGTGAAGAATGAAGTGGAGGAGGGAGGGGATGGTGGAGAGGAATGAAGAGGGGTAGGGAGGGGTAGGTGGAGGGCAATGAAGAGGGTGTGCTACGGGGAGGGGGAGGGGAATTAAAGGGGGAGGGAGGGGGTGGTGGAGTGGAATGAAGAGGGGGAGGGAGGGGTAGGTGGAGGTGAATGAAGAGGGGGAGGGAGGAAGAGGGGGAGGGGAATGAAGAGGGGGAGGGAGGGGAAGGGAGGGGGAGGGAGGGGGAGGTGGTGAAGAATGAAGTGGCGGATGGAGGGGATGGTGGAGGGGAATGAACATGGGGAGCGAGGGGTTGGTGGAGGGCAATGACGAGGGGGAGGGAGGGGGTGGTGGAGTGGAATGAAGAGGGGAGTGAGGGAATGGTGGAGGGGAATGAAGAGGGGGAGGGAGGGGTTGGTGGAGGGCAATGAAGAGGGGGTGGTTCGGGGAGGGGGACGGGAATGAAGAGGGGGAGGGCGGGGGTGGTGGATGGGAATGAAGAGCAGGAGGGAGCGGCGGGGGAGGGAGGGGGAGGGGAATGAAGAGGGGGAGGGATGGGGAGGAGGAGGCGAATGAAGTGGGGGAGGTGAGGAGAATGAAGAGGGGGAGGGAGAGGGAGGTGGAAGGGAATGAAGATGGGGAGGGAGGGGCTGATAGAGGGTAATGAAGAGAGGGAGGGAGGGGGTGGTGGAGGGGAAGGAAGAGGGGGAGGGTGGGGCTGGTTGAGGGGAATGAAGTGGGGGATTGAGGGGGAGGTGAGGAGAATGAAGAGGGGGAGGGAGAGGGAGGTGGAAGGGAATGAAGATGGGGAGGGAGGGGCTGATAGAGGGTAATGAAGAGAGGGAGGGAGGGGGTGGTGGAGGGGAAGGAAGAGGGGGAGGGGGAGGTGGAGGTGTATGAAAAGTGGAAGGGAGGGGGTGGTGGAGGAGAATGAAGAGAGGCAGGGAGGGGTGGTTGAGGGGAATGGAGAGGGAAGGGAGGGGGAGGTGGATGGGAATGAAGAGGGGGAGGGAGGGGGAGGTGGACGGCAATGAAGATGGGGAGGGAGGGGCAGGTGGAGGGGAATTAAGATGGGGAGGGAGAGGGAGGTGGATGGGAATGAAGAGGGGAGGGAGGGGTAGGTGGAGGTGAATGAAGAGGGGGAGGGAGGAGACGGGGGAGGGGAATGAAGAGGGGGTGGGAGGGGGTGGTGGAGTGGAATGAAGAGGGGGAGGGAGTGGTAGGTGGAGGGAAATGAAGAGGAGGAGGGAGAGGGAGGTGGAGGGGAATGAAGAGGGGGAGGAAGGGGGAGGTGGATGGGAATGAAGAGGGGAGGGAGGGGGTGTTGGAGTGGAATGAAGAGGGGGAGGGAGGGGTAGGTGGAGGTGAATGAAGAGGGGTGGGAGGAGGAGGGGGAGGGGAATGAAGAGGGGGAGAGAGGCGGAGGGGAATGAAGAGGGGGAGGGAGGGGTTGGTGGAGGGCAATGAAGAGTGGGTGGTTCGGGGAGGGGGAGGGGAATGAAAGGGGGAGGGAAGGGGTGGTGGAGTGGAATGAAGAGGGGGAGGGAGGGTTAGGTGGAGGTGAATGAAGAGGGGGAGGGAGGAAGAGGGGGAGGGGAATGAAGAGGGGGAGGGGAATGAAGAGGGGGAGGGAGGGGGAGGGAGGGGGAGGGAGGGGGAGGGAGGGGGAGGGAGGGGGAGGGAGGGGGAGGGAGGGGGAGGGAGGGGGAGGGAGGGGGAGGGAGGGGGAGGTGGTGAAGAATGAAGTGGCGGATGGAGGGGGATGGTGGAGGGGAATGAACATGGGGAGCGAGGGGTTGGTGGAGGGCAATGGCGAGGGGGAGGGAGGGGGTGGTGGAGTGGAATGAAGAGGGGAGTGAGGGGATGGTGGAGGCGAATGAAGAGGGGGAGGGAGGGGTTGGTGGAGGGCAATGAAGAGGGGGTGGTTCGGGGAGGGGGAGGGCGGGGGTGGTGGATGGGAATGAAGAGCAGGAGGGAGCGGCGGGGGAGGGAGGGGGAGGGGAATGAAGAGGGGGAGGGATGGGGAGGAGGAGGCGAATGAAGTGGGGGAGGTGAGGAGAATGAAGAGGGGGAGGGAGAGGGAGGTGGAAGGGAATGAAGATGGGGAGGGAGGGGCTGATAGAGGGTAATGAAGAGAGGGAGGGAGGGGGTGGTGGAGGGGAAGGAAGAGGGGGAGGGTGGGGCTGGTTGAGGGGAATGAAGTGGGGGATTGAGGGGGAGGTGAGGAGAATGAAGAGGGGGAGGGAGAGGGAGGTGGAAGGGAATGAAGATGGGGAGGGAGGGGCTGATAGAGGGTAATGAAGAGAGGGAGAAAGGGGGTGGTGGAGGGGAAGGAAGAGGGGGAGGGGGAGGTGGAGGTGTATGAAAAGTGGAAGGGAGGGGGTGGTGGAGGAGAATGAAGAGAGGGAGGGAGGGGGTGGTTGAGGGGAATGGAGAGGGAAGGGAGGGGGAGGTGGATGGGAATGAAGATGGGGAGGGAGGGGCAGGTGGAGGGGAATTAAGATGGGGAGGGAGGGGGAGGTGGATGGGAATGAAGAGGGGGAGGGAGGGGGAGGTGGATGGGAATCAAGATGGGGAGGGATGGGGAGGTGGAGGGGAATGAAAAGGGGGAGGGAGGGGGTGGTGGAGGGAAATGAAGAGGGGGAGGGAGAGGAGGTGGATGGGAAAGAAGATGGGGAGGGAGGGGCTGGTAGAGGGGAATGAAGAAGGAGGGAGGGGGTGGTGGAGGGGAATGAAGAGGGGGAGGTGGATGGGAATGAAGAGTGGGGGGAGGGGGTGGTGGAGGGGAATGAAGAGGGTTGAGGGAGTGGGAGGTGGAGGGGAATGAAGAGGGGGAGGGAGAGGGAGGTGGATGGGAATGAAGAGGGGAGGGAGGGGTAGGTGGAGGTGAATGAAGAGGGGAGGGAGGAGACGGGGGAGGGGAATGAAGAGGGGGAGGGAGGGGGTGGTGGAGTGGAATGAAGAGGGGGAGGGAGGGGTAGGTGGAGGGAAATTAAGAGGAGGAGGGAGAGGGAGGTGGAGGGGAATGAAGAGGGGGAGGGAGAGGAGGTGGATGGAAATGAAGATGGGGAGGGAGGGGGAGGTGGATGGGAATGAAGAGGGGAGGGAGGGGGTGTTGGAGTGGAATGAAGAGGGGGTGGGAGGGGTGCTGGAGGGGAATGAAGAGGCGGAGGGAGGGGGTGGTGGTGTGGAATGAAGAGGGGGAGGGAGGGGTAGGTGGAGCTGAATGAAGAGGGGTGGGAGGAGGAGGGGGAGGGGAATGAAGAGGGGGAGAGAGGCGGAGGGGAATGAAGAGGGGAGGGAGGGGTTGGTGGAGGGCAATGAAGAGGGGGTGGTTCGGGGAGGGGGAGGGGAATGAAAGGGGGAGACAAGGGGTGGTGGAGTGGAATGAAGAGGGGGAGGGAGGGTTAGGTGGAGGTGAATGAAGAGGGGGAGGGAGGAAGAGGGGGAGGGGAATGAAGAGGGGGAGGGAGGGGGAGGGAGGGGGAGGGAGGGGGAGGGAGGGGGAGGTGGTGAAGAATGAAGTGGCGGATGGAGGGGATGGTGGAGGGGAATGAACATGGGGAGCGAGGGGTTGGTGGAGGGCAATGACGAGGGGGAGGGAGGGGGTGGTGGAGTGGAATGAAGAGGGGAGTGAGGGGATGGTGGAGGGGAATGAAGAGGGGGAGGGAGGTGTTGGTGGAGGGCAATGAAGAGGGGGTGGTTCGGGGAGGGGGAGGGGAATGAAGAGGGGGAGGGCGGGGGTGGTGGATGGGAATGAAGAGCAGGAGGGAGCGGCGGGGGAGGGAGGGGGAGGGGAATGAAGAGGGGGAGGGATGGGGAGGAGGAGGCGAATGAAGTGGGGGAGGTGAGGAGAATGAAGAGGGGGAGGGAGAGGGAGGTAGAAGGGAATGAAGATGGGGAGGGAGGGGCTGATAGAGGGTAATGAAGAGAGGGAGGGAGGGGGTGGTGGAGGGGAAGGAAGAGGGGGAGGGTGGGGCTGGTTGAGGGGAATGAAGTGGGGGATTGAGGGGGAGGTGAGGAGAATGAAGAGGGGGAGGGAGAGGGAGGTGGAAGGGAATGAAGATGGGGAGGGAGGGGCTGATAGAGGGTAATGAAGAGAGGGAGGGAGGGTGTGGTGGAGGGGAAGGAAGAGGGGGAGGGGGAGGTGGAGGTGTATGAAAAGTGGAAGGGAGGGGGTGGTGGAGGAGAATGAAGAGAGGGAGGGAGGGGGTGGTTGAGGGGAATGGAGAGGGAAGGGAGGGGGAGGTGGATGGGAATGAAGAGGGGGAGGGAGGGGGAGGTGGACGGCAATGAAGATGGGGAGGGAGGGGCAGGTGGAGGGGAATTAAGATGGGGAGGGAGGGGGAGGTGGATGGGAATGAAGATGGGGAGGGATGGGGAGGTGGAGGGGAATGAAGATGGGGAGGGATGGGGAGGTGGAGGGGAATGAAAAGGGGGAGGGAGGGGGTGGTGGAGGGAAATGAAGAGGGGGAGGGAGAGGAGGTGGATGGGAAAGAAGATGGGGAGGGAGGGGCTGGTAGAGGGGAATGAAGAAGGAGGGAGGGGGTGGTGGAGGGGAATGAAGAGGGGGAGGTGGATGGGAATGAAGAGTGGGGGGGAGGGGGTGGTGGAGGGGAATGAAGAGGGTTGAGGGAGTGGGAGGTGGAGGGGAATGAAGAGGGGGAGGGAGAGGGAGGTGGATGGGAATGAAGAGGGGAGGGAGGGGTAGGTGGAGGTGAATGAAGAGGGGGAGGGAGGAGACGGGGGAGGGGAATGAAGAGGGGGAGGGAGGGGGTGGTGGAGTGGAATGAAGAGGGGGAGGGAGGGGTAGGTGGAGGGAAATGAAGAGGAGGAGGGAGAGGGAGGTGGAGGGGAATGAAGAGCGGGAGGGAGAGGAGCTGGATGGAAATGAAGATGGGGAGGGAGGGGGAGGTGGATGGGAATGAAGAGGGGAGGGAGGGGTAGGTGGAGGTGAATGAAGATGGGGAGGGAGGTGACGGGGGAGGAGAATGAAGAGGGGGAGGGAGGGGGTGGTGGAGTGGAATGAAGAGGGGGAGGGAGGGGTAGGTGGAGGTGAATGAAGAGGGGGAGGGAGGGGAAGGGGGAGGGGAATGAAGAGGGGGAGAGAGACGGAGGGGAATGAAGTGGGGGTGGGAGGGGGAGGTGGTGAAGAATGAAGTGGAGGAGGGAGGGGATGGTGGAGAGGAATGAAGAGGGGTAGGGAGGGGTAGGTGGAGGGCAATGAAGAGGGTGTGCTACGGGGAGGGGGAGGGGAATTAAAGGGGGAGGGAGGGGGTGGTGGAGTGGAATGAAGAGGGGGAGGGAGGGGTAGGTGGAGGTGAATGAAGAGGGGGAGGGAGGAAGAGGGGGAGGGGAATGAAGAGGGGGAGGGAGGGGAAGGGAGGGGGAGGGAGGGGGAGGTGGTGAAGAATGAAGTGGCGGATGGAGGGGATGGTGGAGGGGAATGAACAGGGGGAGGGAGGGGTTGGTGGAGGGCAATGACGAGGGGGAGGGAGGGTGTGGTGGAGTGGAATGAAGAGGGGAGTGAGGGGATGGTAGAGGGGAATGAAGAGGGGGAGGGAGGAAGAGGGAGGAAGAGGGGGAGGGGAATAAAGAGGGGGAGGGAGGGGAGGGAGGGTGAGGGAGGGTGAGGGAGGGGGAGGGAGGGGGATGGAGGGGGAGGTGGTGAGGAATGAAGTGGCGGATGGAGGGGATGGTGGACGGGAATGAACAGGGGGACGGAGGGGTTGGTGGAGGGCAATGACGAGGGGGAGGGAGGGGGTGGTGGAGTGGAATGAAGAGGGGAGTGAGGGGGTGGTAGAGGGGAATGAAGAGGGGGAGGGAGAGGGAGGTGGATGGGAATGAAGAAGGGGAGGGAGGGGCATGTGGAGGGGAATGAAGAGGGGGAGGACGGGGGAGGTGGATGGGAAAAAGGAGGGGATGGGGGGAGGTGGAGGGGAATGAAGAGGGTGAGGGAGGGGGAGGTGGATGGGAATGAAGAGGGGGAGGGAGGGGGTGTTGGAGTGGAGTAAAGAGGGGGATAGAGGGGAGGTGGAGGTGAATGAAGAAGGGGAGGGAGGGGGATGGTGGCTGGAATGAAGAGGGTAGGGAGGGGTCAGGGAAGGGGATTGAAGAGGGGGAGGAAGGCGGAGGGGGAGGGGAATGAAGAGAGTGAGGGATGGGGAGGGGGAGGCGAATGAGGAGGGGGAAGGAAAGGATGGTGGATGGGCATGAAGAGGGGGAGGGAGGGGTTGGTGGAGTGGAATGAAGAGGGGGAGGGAGGGGTTGGTGGAGGTGAATGAAGAGGGGGAGGGAGAGGGTGGTGGAGTGGAATGAAGAGGGGGAGGGAGGGGTAGGTGGAGGTGAATGAAGAGGGGGAAGGAGGGGTAGGTGGAGGTGAATGAAGAGGGGGGGAGGGAGGGGGTGGGAGGGGGAGGGAAATGAAGAGGGGGAGGGTGTGGGAGGGGAATGAAGAGGGGAGGGAGGGGGAGGGGAATGAAGAGGGGGAGGGTGGGGGAGGGAGGGGGAGGTGGATGGGAAATGAAGAGTGGGAGGGAGGGGGTGGTGGAGTGGAATAAAGAGGGGAAGGGAGGAGGAGAGGGATGGGAATGAAGAGGGGGAGGGAGGGGTAGGTGGATGAGAATGAAGAGGGGGGAGGGAGGGAAATGAAGAGGGGGAGGGTGTGGGAGGGGAATGAAGAGGGGGAGGGAGGGGGAGGGGAATGAAGAGGGGGAGGGAAGGGGAGGGGAATGAAGAGGGGGAGGGAGAGGGAGGGGAATGAAGAGGGGAGGGAGGGGGAGGGGAATGAAGAGGGGGGGAGGGGAGGGGAATGAAGAGGGGTAGGGAGGAGGAGGGGGAGGGGAATGAAGAGGGGAGGGAGGAGGAGGGGGAGGAAGGGGGAGGGAGGGGGAGGGAGGGGGACGGAGGGGTAGGTGTTGAAGTATGAAGTGGCGGATGGAGGGGATGGTGGAGGGGAATGAAGAGGGGAGGGAGGGGTTGGTGGAGGGCAATGACGAAGGGGAGGGAGGGGGTGGTGGAGTGGAATGAAGAGGGGAAGGGAGGGGGAGGGGGTTGGGAATGAAAAGGGGGAGGGTGGGGGTGCTGTAGGGGAATGAAGAGGGGGAGGGAGGGGGAGGTGGATGGGAATGAAGAAGGGGAGGGAGCGGGTAGTGGAGTGGAATAAAGAGGGGGAGGGAGGGGGAGGTGTAGTGGAATGAAGAGTGTGAGGGAGGGGGAGGGGAATGAAGAGGGGGAGGGCGGGGTTGGTGGATGGGAATGAAGAGCAGGAGGGAGCGGCGGGGGAGGGAGGGGGAGGGGAATGAAGAGGGGGAGGGATGGGGAGGAGGAGGCGAATGAAGAGGGGGAGGGAAAGGGTGATGCAGTGGAATGAAGAGGGGGAGGGAGGGGTTGGTGGAGGGGAATGAAGAGGCGGAGGGAGGGGGTGGTGGAGTGGAATGAAGAGGGGGAGGGAGGGGTAGGTGGAGGTGAATGAAGAGAGGTGGGAGGAGGAGGGGGAGGGGAATGAAGAGGGGGAGAGAGGCGGAGGGGAATGAAGAGGTGGAGAGAGGGGGAGGTGGTGCAGAATGAAGTGGGGCAGGGAGGGGATGGTGGAGGGGAATGAAGAGGGGGAGGGAGGGGTTGGTGGAGGGCAATGAAGAGGGGGAGGGAGGGGGTGTTGGAGTGGAATGAAGAGGGGGTGGGAGGGGTTGCTGGAGGGGAATGAAGAGGCAGAGGGAGGGGGTGGTGGAGTGGAATGAAGAGGGGGAGGGAGAGGTAGGTGGAAGTGAATGAAGAGGGGTGGGAGGAGGAGGGGGAGGGGAATGAAGAGGGGGAGAGAGGCGGAGGGGAATGAAGAGGGGGAGGGAGGGGGAGGTGGTGAAGAATGAAGTGGGGGATGGAGCGGTAGGTGGAGGTGAATGAAGAGGGGGAGGGGTGAGGAGTGGGAGGGGAATGAAGAGGGGGAGGGAGGGGGTGGTGGAGTGGAATGAAGAGGGGGAGGGAGCGGTAGGTGGAGGTGAATGAAGAGGGGGAGGGGTGAGGAGGGGGAGGGGAATGAAGAGGGGGAGGGAGGGGGTGGTGGATGGGAATGAAGAGGGGGAGGGGGAGGGGAAGGAAGAGGGGTAGGGAGGGGGAGGTGGATGGGAATCAAGATGGGGAGGGAGGGGCAGGTGGAGGGCAATGAAAAGGGGTAGGGAGGGGGTGGTGGAGGAGAATGAAGAGGCGGAGGGAGGGGTGGTGGAGTGGAATGAAGAGGGGGTGGGAGGCGGAGGTGGATGGGAATGAAGAGGGGGAGGGAGGGGTTGGTGGAGGGAAATGAAGAGGGCGAGGGAGAGGAGGTGGATGGGAATGAAGATGGGGAGGGAGGGGCTGGTAGAGGGGAATGAAGAAGGAGGGAGGGGGTGGTGGAGGGGAATGAAGAGGGGGAGGTGGATGGGAATGAAGTGGGGGGGAGGGGGTAGTGGAGGGGCATGAAGAGGGTTGAGGGAGTGGGAGGTGGAGGGGAATGAAGAGGGGGAGGGAGGGGTTGGTGGAGGGCAATGAAGAGGGGGTGGTACGGGGATGGGGAGGGGAATGAGGAGTGGGAGGGAGGGGGTGGTGGAATGGAATGAAGAGGGGGAGGGTGCGGTATGTGGAGGTGAATGAAGAGGGGGAGGGAGGAGGAGGCAGAGGCGAATGAAGAGGGGGAGGCGAATGAAGAGGGGGAGGGAAAGGGTGGTGGATGGCAATGAAGAGGGGGAGGGATGGGGAGGAGGAGGCGAATGAAGAGGGGGAGGGAAAGGGTGATGCAGTGGAATGAAGAGGGGGAGGGAGGGGTTGGTGGAGGGGAATGAAGAGGCGGAGGGAGGGGGTGGTGGAGTGGAATGAAGAGGGGGAGGGAGGGGTAGGTGGAGGTGAATGAAGAGAGGTGGGAGGAGGAGGGGGAGGGGAATGAAGAGGGGGAGAGAGGCGGAGGGGAATGAAGAGGTGGAGAGAGGGGGAGGTGGTGCAGAATGAAGTGGGGCAGGGATGGGATGGTGGAGGGGAATGAAGAGGGGGAGGGAGGGGTTGGTGGAGGGCAATGAAGAGGGGGTGGTACGGGGAGGGGGAGGGGAATGAGGAGTGGGAGGGAGGGGGTGGTGGAGTGGAATGAAGAGGGGGAGGGAGGGGGTGTTGGAGTGGAATGAAGAGGGGGTGGGAGGGGTTGCTGGAGGGGAATGAAGAGGCAGTGGGAGGGGGTGGTGGAGTGGAATGAAGAGGGGGAGGGAGAGGTAGGTGGAGGTGAATGAAGAGGGGTGGGAGGAGGAGGGGGAGGGGAATGAAGAGGGGGAGAGAGGCGGAGGGGAATGAAGAGGGGGAGGGAGGGGGAGGTGGTGAAGAATGAAGTGGGGGAGGGAGCGGTAGGTGGAGGTGAATGAAGAGGGGGAGGGGTGAGGAGTGGGAGGGGAATGAAGAGGGGGAGGGAGGGGGTGGTGGAGTGGAATGAAGAGGGGGAGGGAGCGGTAGGTGGAGGTGAATGAAGAGGGGGAGGGGTGAGGAGGGGGAGGGGAATGAAGAGGGGGAGGGAGGGGGTGGTGGATGGGAATGAAGAGGGGGAGGGGGAGGGGAAGGAAGAGGGGTCGGGAGGGGGAGTTGGATGGGAATCAAGATGGGGAGGGAGGGGCAGGTGGAGGTCAATGAAAAGGGGTAGGGAGGGGGTGGTGGAGGAGAATGAAGAGGCGGAGGGAGGGGTGGTGGAGTGGAATGAAGAGGGGGTGGGAGGCGGAGGTGGATGGGAATGAAGAGGGGGAGGGAGGGGTTGGTGGAGGGAAATGAAGAGGGCGAGGGAGAGGAGGTGGATGGGAATGAAGATGGGGAGGGAGGGGCTGGTAGAGGGGAATGAAGAAGGAGGGAGGGGGTGGTGGAGGGGAATGAAGAGGGGGAGGTGGATGGGAATGAAGTGGGGGGGAGGGGGTAGTGGAGGGGAATGAAGAGGGTTGAGGGAGTGGGAGGTGGTGGGGAATGAAGAGGGGGAGGGAGAGGTTGGTGGAGGGCAATGAAGAGGGGGTGGTACGGGGATGGGGAGGGGAATGAGGAGTGGGAGGGAGGGGGTGGTGGAGTGGAATGAAGAGGGGGAGGGTGCGGTATGTGGAGGTGAATGAAGAGGGGGAGGGAGGAGGAGGGTGAGGCGAATGAAGAGGGGGAGGCGAATGAAGAGGGGGAGGGAAAGGGTGGTGGATGGCAATGAAGAGGGGGGGAGGGGGTGTTGGAGTGGAATGATGAGGGGGTGGGAGGGGTTGCTGGAGGGGAATGAAGAGGCGGAGGGAGGGGGTGGTGGAGTGGAATCAAGAGGGGGAGGGAGGGGTAGGTGGAGGTGAATGAAGAGGGATGGGAGGAGGAGGGGGAGGGGAATGAAGAGGGGGAGAGAGGCGGAGGGGAATGAAGAGGGGGAGGGAGGGGGAGGTGGTGAAGAATGAAGTGGGGGAGGGAGGGGATGGTGGAGGGGAATGAAGAGGTGGAGGGGAATGAAGAGGGGGAGGGAGGGGTTGGTGGAGGGCAATGAAGAGGGGGTGGTTCGGGGAGGGGGAGGGGAATGAGGATTGGGAGGGAGGGGGTGGTGGAGTGGAATGAAGAGGGGGAGGGAGCGGTAGGTGGAGGTGAATGAAGAGGGGGTGGGGTGAGGAGGGGGAGGGAGGTGTTGGTGGAGGGCAATGAAGAGGGGGTGGTTCGGGGAGGGGGAGGGGAATGAGGATTGGGAGGGAGGGGGTGGTGGAGTGGAATGAAGAGGGGGAGGGAGCGGTAGGTGGAGGTGAATGAAGAGGGGGAGGGGTGATGAGGGGGAGGGGAATGAAGAGGGGGAGGGAGGGGGTGGTGGATGGGAATGAAGAGGGGGAGGGGGAGGGGAAGGAAGAGGGGTAGGGAGGGGAGGTGGATGGGAATCAAGATGAGGAGGGAGGGGCAGGTGGAGGGAAATGAAGAGGGCGAGGGAGAGGAGGTGGATGGGAATGAAGATGGGGAGGGAGGGGCTGGTAGAGGGGAATGAAGAAGGAGGGAGGGGGTGGTGGAGGGGAATGAAGAGGGGGAGGTGGATGGGAATGAAGTGGGGGGCAGGGGGTAGTGGAGGGGAATGAAGAGGGTTGAGGGAGTGGGAGGTGGAGGGGAATGAAGAGGTGGAGGGAGGGGGAGGTGGATGGGAATGAAGAGGGGAGGGAGGGGTAGGTGGAGGTGAATGAAGAGGTGGGGGGAGGGGTTGGTGGGTGGCAATGACGAGGGGGAGGGAGGGGGTGGTGGAATGGAATGAAGAGGGGAGGGAGGGGTTTTTAGAGGGGAATGAAGAGGGAGAGGGAGAGGGAGGTGGATGGGAATGAAGATGGGGAGGGAGGGGAGGTGGAGGGGAATGAAGAGGGGGAGGGTGGGGGGTGTATGGGAATGAAGAGGGGGATGGAGGGTGAGGTGGAGGTGAAAGAAGAGGGGAAGGGTGGGAGAGGTGGAGGAGAATGAAGATGGGGAGGGAGGGGGAGGTGGAGGGAATGAAAAGGGGAGGGAGGGGGTGGCTGAGGGGAATGAAGAGGGGGAGGGAGTGGGAGGATGAGGGGAATGAAGAGGGGGAGGGAGGGGGAGGTGGATGGGAATGAAGAGGGGAGGGCAGGGGTTGGTGGAGGAGAATGAAGAGGGGGAGGGAGGGGGTGGTGGAGGGCAATGAGGAGGGGATGGGAGGGGGTGGTAGAGTGGAATGAAGTGGGGGAGGGAGGGGGAGGTGGAGGAGAATGAAGAGGGGGAGGGAGGGGGAGGTGGATGGGAATGAAGAGGAGGAGGGAGAGGGAGGTGGATGGGAATGAAGAGGGGGAGGGTGGGGGTGTTGGAGGAGAATGAAGAGGGGGAGGGAAGGGGAGGTGGATGGGAATGAAGGGGGGAGGGAAGTGGTGGTGGAGTGGATTAAAGAGGGGGTGGGAGGGGGAGGTGGAGTGGAATGAAGAGTGGGAGGGAGGGGGAGGGAGGGGCTGGTGGAGGGAAATGAAGAGGGCGAGGGAGAGGAGGTGGATGGGAATGAAGATGGAAAGGGAGGGGCTGGTAGAGGGGAATGAAGAAGGAGGGAGGGGGTGGTGGAGGGGAATGAAGAGGGGGAGGTGGATGGGAATGAAGTGGGGGGAGGGGGTAGTGGAGGGGAATGAAGAGGGTTGAGGGAGTGGGAGGTGGAGGGGAATGAAGAGGGGGAGGGAGGGGGAGGTGGAAAGGAATGAAGAGGGGAGGGAGGGGTAGGTGGAGGTGAATGAAGAGGGGGAGGGAGGAGGCGGGGGAAGGGAATGAAGAGGGGGAGGGAGGGGGTAGTGGAGTGGAATGAAGAGGGGGAGGGAGGGGTAGGTGGAGGTGAATGAAGAGGGGGAGGGAGGAGGAGGGTGAGGGTAATGAAGAGGGGTAGAGAGCGGGAGGTGGTGAAGAATGAAGTGGGGGAGGGAGGGGATGGTGGAGGGGAATGAAGAGGGGTAGGGAGGGGAAGGTGGAGGGCAATGAAGAGGGTGGGCTCCGGGGAGGGGGAGGGAAATTAAAGGGGGAGGGAGGGGGTGGTGGAGTGGAATGAAGAGGGGGAGGGAGGGGTAGGTGGAGGTGAATGAAGAGTGGGAGAGAGGAGGAGGGGGAGGGGAATGAGGAGGGGGAGGGGAATGAAGAGGGGGAGGGATGGGGAGGAGGAGGCGAATGAAGAGGGGGAGGGAAAGGGTGATGGAGTGGAATGAGGAGGCGGAGGGAGGGGGTGGTGGAGTGGAATGAAGAGGGGGAGGGAGGAGGAGGGGGAGGCGAATGAAGAAGGGGAGGCGAATGAAGAGGGGGAGGCGAATGAAGAGGGGGAGGGAAAGGGTGGTGGATGGGAATGAAGAGGGGGAGGGAGGGGGTGTTGGAGTGGAATGAAGAGGGGGAGGGAGGGGTAGGTGGAGGTGAATGAAGTGGGGGAGGGAGGGGATGGTGGAGGGGAATAAAGAGGGGGAGGGAGGGGTTGGTGGAGGGCAATGAAGAGGGGGTGGTTCGGGGAGGGGGAGGGGAATGAGGAGTGGGAGGAAGGGGGTGGTGGAGTGGAATGAAGAGGGGGAGGGAGCGGTAGGTGGAGGTGAATGAAGAGGGGGAGGGGTGAGGAGGGGGTGGAGAATGAAGAGGGGGAGGGAGGGGGTGGTGGATGGGAATGAAGAGGGGGAGGGGGAGGGGAAGGAAGAGGGGTAGGGAGGGGAGGTGGATGGGAATCAAGATGGGGAGGGAGGGGCAGGTGGAGGGCAATGAAAAGGGGTAGGGAGGGGTTGGTGGAGGAGAATGAAGAGGCGGAGGGAGGGGTGGTGGAGTGGAATGAAGAGGGGGTGGGAGGCGGAGGTGGATGGGAATAAAGAGGGGGAGGGAGGGGTTGGTGGAGGGAAATGAAGAGGGCGAGGGAGAGGAGGTGGATGGGAATGAAGATGGGGAGGGAGGGGCTGGTAGAGGGGAATGAAGAAGGAGGGAGGGAGTGGTGGAGGGGAATGAAGAGGGGGAGGTGGATGGGAATGAAGTGGGGGGGAGGGGGTAGTGGAGGGGAATGAAGAGGGTTGAGGGAGTGGGAGGTGGAGGGGAATGAAGAGGGGGAGGGAGGGGGAGGTGGATGGGAATGAAAAGGGGAGGGAGGGGTAGGTGGAGGTGAATGAAGAGGGGGTGGTTCGGGGAGGGGGAGGGGAATGAGGAGTGGGAGGGAGGGGGTGGTGGAGTGGAATGAAGAGGGGGAGGGAGCGGTAGGTGGAGGTGAATGAAGAGGGGGAGGGGTGAGGAGGGGGTGGAGAATGAAGAGGGGGAGGGAGGGGGTGGTGGATGGGAATGAAGAGGGGGAGGGGGAGGGGAAGGAAGAGGGGTAGGGAGGGGGAGGTGGATGGGAATCAAGATGGGGAGGGAGGGGCAGGTGGAGGGCAATGAAAAGGGGTAGGGAGGGGTTGGTGGAGGAGAATGAAGAGGCGGAGGGAGGGGTGGTGGAGTGGAATGAAGAGGGGGTGGGAGGCGGAGGTGGATGGGAATGAAGAGGGGGAGGGAGGGGTTGGTGGTGGGAAATGAAGAGGGCGAGGGAGAGGAGGTGGATGGGAATGAAGATGGGGAGGGAGGGGCTGGTAGAGGGGAATGAAGGAGGGAGGGGGTGGTGGAGGGGAATGAAGAGGGGGAGGTGGATGGGAATGAAGTGGGGGGAGGGGCTAGTGGAGGGGAATGAAGAGGGTTGAGGGAGTGGGAGGTGGAGGGGAATGAAGAGGGGGAGGGAGGGGGAGGTGGATGGGAATGAAAAGGGGAGGGAGGGGTAGGTGGAGGTGAATGAAGAGGGGGAGGGAGGAGGCGGGGGAAGGGAATGAAGAGGGGGAGGGAGGGGGTGGTGGAGTGGAATGAAGAGGGGGAGGGAGGGGTAGGTGGAGGTGAATGAAGAGGGGGAGGGAGGAGGCGGGGGAAGGGAATGAAGAGGGGGAGGGAGGAGGAGGGTGAGGGGAATGACGAGGGGGAGAGAGGGGGAGGTGGTGAAGAATGAAGTGGGGGAGGGAGGGGATGGTGGAGGGGAATGAAGAGGGGTAGGGAGGGGAAGGTGGAGGGCAATGAAGAGGGTGGGCTCCGGGGAGGGGGAGGTGAATTAAAGGGGCAGGGAGGGGGTGGTGGAGTGGAATGAAGAGGGGGAGGGAGGGGTAGGTGGAGGTGACTGAAGAGTGGGAGAGAGGAGGAGGGGGAGGGGAATGAAGTGGGGGAGGGAGGTGTAGGTGGAGGTGAATGAAGAGGGGGAAGGTGGAGGACGGGGAGGGGAATGAAGAGGGGGAGGGAGGGGAGGGGAATGAAGAGGGGCAGGGAGGGGGAGGGAAGGGGAGGTGGTGAAGAATGAATTGGGGAGGGAGGGGATGATGGAGGGGAATGATGAGGGGAGGGAGGATTTGGTGGAGGGCAATGAAGAGGGCAAGGTACGGGGAGTGGGAGGGAGGAGGAGGGGGAGGGGAATGAAGAGTGGGAGGGTGGGGGAGGGAGGGGGTGGTTGAGTGGAATAAGGAGGGGGAGGGAGGGGGAGGTGTAGTGGAATGAAGAGTGGGAGGGAGGGGGACGGGAATGAAGCGGGGGAAGGATGCGGTGGTGGATGGGAATGAAGAGGGGGTGGGAGTGGGAATTGGATGGGAATGATGAGGGGGAGGGAGTGGGGGGGGAGGGGTGTTGGAGTGGAATGACGAGGGGGAGGGAGGGTTTGGTGGAGGGGAATGAAGAGGGGGATGGAGGGGCTGGTGGAGTGGAATGAAGAGGGGAGGGAGGGGTAGGCGGAGGTGAATGAAGAGGGGGAGGGAGGTGGAGGGGGAGGGGAATGAAGAGGGGGAGATAGGGGAGGGGAATGAAAAGGGGGAGGGAGGGGGAGGTGGTGAAGAATGAAGTGGGGGAGGGAGGGGATGGTGGAGGGGAATGAAGAGGGGGAGGGAGGGGTTGGTGGAGGGCAATGAAGAGGGGGTGGTACGGGGAGGGGGAGGGGGAGGGGGAGGGGGAGGGGAATGAGGAGTGGGAGGGAGGGGGTGGTGGAGTGGAATGAAGAGGGGGAGGGTGCAGTAGGTGGAGGTGAATGAAGAGGGGGAGGGAGGAGGAGGGGGAGGCGAATGAAGAGGGGGAGGCGAATGAAGAGGGGGAGGGAAAGGGTGGTGGATGGGAATGAAGAGGGGGAGGGAGGGGGTGTTGGAGTGGAATGAAGAGGGGGTGGGAGGGGTTGCTGGAGGGGAATGAAGAGGCGGAGGGAGGGGGTGGTGGAGTGGAATGAAGAGGGGGAGGGAGGGGTAGGTGGAGGTGAATGAAGAGGGGTGGGAGGAGGAGGGGAGGGGAATGAAGAGGGGGAGAGAGGCGTTGGTGGAGGGCAATGAAGAGGGGGTGGTACGGGGATGGGGAGGGGAATGAGGAGTGGGAGGGAGGGGGTGGTGGAGTGGAATGAAGAGGGGGAGGGTGCGGTATGTGGAGTTGAATTTAGAGGGGGAGGGAGGAGGAGGGTGAGGCGAATGAAGAGGGGGAGGCGAATGAAGAGGGGGAGGGAAAGGGTGGTGGATGGCAATGAAGAGGGGGAGGGATGGGGAGGAGGAGGCGAATGAAGAGGGGGAGGGAAAGGGTGATGCAGTGGAATGAAGAGGGGGAGGGAGGGGTTGGTGGAGGGGAATGAAGAGGCGGAGGGAGGGGGTGGTGGAGTGGAATGAAGAGGGGGAGGGAGGGGTAGGTGGAGGTGAATGAAGAGAGGTGGGAGGAGGAGGGGGAGGGGAATGAAGAGGGGAGAGAGGCGGAGGGGAATGAAGAGGTGGAGAGAGGGGGAGGTGGTGCAGAATGAAGTGGGGCAGGGAGGGGATGGTGGAGGGGAATGAAGAGGGGGAGGGAGGGGTTGGTGGAGGGCAATGAAGAGGGGGTGGTACGGGGAGGGGGAGGGGAATGAGGAGTGGGAGGGAGGGGGTGGTGGAGTGGAATGAAGAGGGGGAGGGAGGGGGTGTTGGAGTGGAATGAAGAGGGGGTGGGAGGGGTTGCTGGAGGGGAATGAAGAGGCAGAGGGAGGGGGTGGTGGAGTGGAATGAAGAGGGGGAGGGAGAGGTAGGTGGAGGTGAATGAAGAGGGGTGGGAGGAGGAGGGGGAGGGGAATGAAGAGGGGGAGAGAGGCGGAGGGGAATGAAGAGGGGGAGGGAGGGGGAGGTGGTGAAGAATGAAGTGGGGGAGGGAGCGGTAGGTGGAGGTGAATGAAGAGGGGGAGGGAGGAGGCGGGGGAAGGGAATGAAGAGGGGGAGGGAGGAGGAGGGTGAGGGGAATGAAGAGGGGGAGAGAGGGGGAGGTGGTGAAGAATGAAGTGGGGGAGGGAGGGGATGGTGGAGGGGAATGAAGAGGGGTAGGGAGGGGAAGGTGGAGGGCAATGAAGAGGGTGGGCTCCGGGGAGGGGGAGGGGAATTAAAGGGGCAGGGAGGGGGTGGTGGAGTGGAATGAAGAGGGGGAGGGAGGGGTAGGTGGAGGTGACTGAAGAGTGGGAGAGAGGAGGAGGGGGAGGGGAATGAAGTGGGGGAGGGAGGTGTAGGTGGAGGTGAATGAAGAGGGGGAAGGTGGAGGACGGGGAGGGGAATGAAGAGGGGGAGGGAGGGGAGGGGAATGAAGAGGGGCAGGGAGGGGGAGGGAAGGGGAGGTGGTGAAGAATGAATTGGGGAGGGAGGGGATGATGGAGGGGAATGATGAGGGGGAGGGAGGGTTTGGTGGAAGGCAATGAAGAGGGCAAGGTACGGGGAGTGGGAGGGAGGAGGAGGGGGAGGGGAATGAAGAGTGGGAGGGTGGGGGAGGGAGGGGGTGGTTGAGTGGAATAAGGAGGGGGAGGGAGGGGGAGGTGTAGTGGAATGAAGAGTGGGAGGGAGGGGGACGGGAATGAAGCGGGGGAAGGATGCGGTGGTGGATGGGAATGAAGAGGGGGAGGGAGTGGGAATTGGATGGGAATGATGAGGGGGAGGGAGTGGGGGGGGAGGGGTGTTGGAGTGGAATGACGAGGGGGAGGGAGGGTTTGGTGGAGGGGAATGAAGAGGGGGATGGAGGGGCTGGTGGAGTGGAATGAAGAGGGGAGGGAGGGGTAGGCGGAGGTGAATGAAGAGGGGGAGGGAGGTGGAGGGGGAGGGGAATGAAGAGGGGGAGATAGGGGGAGGGGAATGAAAAGGGGGAGGGAGGGGGAGGTGGTGAAGAATGAAGTGGGGTAGGGAGGGGATGGTGGAGGGGAATGAAGAGGGGGAGGGAGGGGTTGGTGGAGGGCAATGAAGAGGGGGTGGTACGGGGAGGGGGAGGGGGAGGGGAATGAGGAGTGGGAGGGAGGGGGTGGTGGAGTGGAATGAAGAGGGGGAGGGTGCAGTAGGTGGAGGTGAATGAAGAGGGGGAGGGAGGAGGAGGGGGAGGCGAATGAAGAGGGGGAGGCGAATGAAGAGGGGGAGGGAAAGGGTGGTGGATGGGAATGAAGAGGGGGAGGGAGGGGGTGTTGGAGTGGAATGAAGAGGGGGTGGGAGGGGTTGCTGGAGGGGAATGAAGAGGCGGAGGGAGGGGGTGGTGGAGTGGAATGAAGAGGGGGAGGGAGGGGTAGGTGGAGGTGAATGAAGAGGGGTGGGAGAAGCAGGGGGAGGGGAATGAAGAGGGGGAGAGAGGCGTTGGTGGAGGGCAATGAAGAGGGGGTGGTACGGGGATGGGGAGGGGAATGAGGAGTGGGAGGGAGGGGGTGGTGGAGTGGAATGAAGAGGGGGAGGGTGCGGTATGTGGAGTTGAATGAAGAGGGGGAGGGAGGAGGAGGGTGAGGCGAATGAAGAGGGGGAGGCGAATGAAGAGGGGGAGGGAAAGGGTGGTGGATGGCAATGAAGAGGGGGAGGGATGGGGAGGAGGAGGCGAATGAAGAGGGGGAGGGAAAGGGTGATGCAGTGGAATGAAGAGGGGGAGGGAGGGGTTGGTGGAGGGGAATGAAGAGGCGGAGGGAGGGGGTGGTGGAGTGGAATGAAGAGGGGGAAGGAGGGGTAGGTGGAGGTGAATGAAGAGAGGTGGGAGGAGGAGGGGGAGGGGAATGAAGAGGGGGAGAGAGGCGGAGGGGAATGAAGAGGTGGAGAGAGGGGGAGGTGGTGCAGAATGAAGTGGGGCAGGGAGGGGATGGTGGAGGGGAATGAAGAGGGGGAGGGAGGGGTTGGTGGAGGGCAATGAAGAGGGGGTGGTACGGGGAGGGGGAGGGGAATGAGGAGTGGGAGGGAGGGGGTGGTGGAGTGGAATGAAGAGGGGGTGGGAGGGGTTGCTGGAGGGGAATGAAGAGGCAGAGGGAGGGGGTGGTGGAGTGGAATGAAGAGGGGGAGGGAGAGGTAGGTGGAGGTGAATGAAGAGGGGTGGGAGGAGGAGGGGGAGGGGAATGAAGAGGGGGAGAGAGGCGGAGGGGAATGAAGAGGGGGAGGGAGGGGGAGGTGGTGAAGAATGAAGTGGGGGAGGGAGCGGTAGGTGGAGGTGAATGAAGAGGGGGAGAGAGGCGGAGGGGAATGAAGAGGGGGAGGGAGGGGGAGGTGGTGAAGAATGAAGTGGGGGAGGGAGCGGTAGGTGGAGGTGAATGAAGAGGGGGAGGGGTGAGGAGTGGGAGGGGAATGAAGAGGGGGAGGGAGGGGGTGGTGGAGTGGAATGAAGAGGGGGAGGGAGCGGTAGGTGGAGGTGAATGAAGAGGGGGAGGGGTGAGGAGGGGGAGGGGAATGAAGAGGGGGAGGGAGGGGGTGGTGGATGGGAATGAAGAGGGGGAGGGGGAGGGGAAGGAAGAGGGGTAGGGAGGGGGAGTTGGATTGGAATCAAGATGGGGAGGGAGGGGCAGGTGGAGGTCAATGAAAAGGGGTAGGGAGGGGTGGTGGAGGAGAATGAAGAGGCGGAGGGAGGGGTGGTGGAGTGGAATGAAGAGGGGGTGGGAGGCGGAGGTGGATGGGAATGAAGAGGGGGAGGGAGGGGTTGGTGGAGGGAAATGAAGAGGGCGAGGGTGAGGAGGTGGATGGGAATGAAGATGGGGAGGGAGGGGCTGGTAGAGGGGAATGAAGAAGGAGGGAGGGGGTGGTGGAGGGGAATGAAGAGGGGGAGGTGGATGGGAATGAAGTGGGGGGGAGGGGGTAGTGGAGGGGAATGAAGAGGGTTGAGGGAGTGGGAGGTGGAGGGGAATGAAGAGGGGGAGGGAGAGGTTGGTGGAGGGCAATGAAGAGGGGGTGGTACGGGGATGGGGAGGGGAATGAGGAGTGGGAGGGAGGGGGTGGTGGAGTGGAATGAAGAGGGGGAGGGTGCGGTATGTGGAGGTGAATGAAGAGGGGGAGGGAGGAGGAGGGTGAGGCGAATGAAGAGGGGGAGGCGAATGAAGAGAGGGGAGGGAAAGGGTGGTGGATGGCAATGAAGAGGGGGAGGGAGGGGGTGTTGGAGTGGAATGATGAGGGGGTGGGAGGGGTTGCTGGATGGGAATGAAGAGGCGTAGGGAGGGGGTGGTGGAGTGGAATGAAGAGGGGGAGGGAGGGGTAGGTGGAGGTGAATGAAGAGGGATGGGAGGAGGAGGAGGAGGGGGAGGGGAATGAAGAGGGGGAGAGAGGCGGAGGGGAATGAAGAGGGGGAGGGAGGGGGAGGTGGTGAAGAATGAAGTGGGGGAGGGAGGGGATGGTGGAGGGGAATGAAGAGGTGGAGGGGAATGAAGAGGGGGAGGGAGGGGTTGGTGGAGGGCAATGAAGAGGGGGTGCTTCGGGGAGGGGGAGGGGAATGAGGATTGGGAGGGAGGGGTGGTGGAGTGGAATGAAGAGGGGGAGGGAGCGGTAGGTGGAGGTGAATGAAGAGGGGGTGGGGTGAGGAGGGGGAGGGAGGTGTTGGTGGAGGGCAATGAAGAGGGGGTGGTTCGGGGAGGGGGAGGGGAATGAGGATTGGGAGGGAGGGGGTGGTGGAGTGGAATGAAGAGGGGGAGGGAGCGGTAGGTGGAGGTGAATGAAGAGGTGGAGGGGTGATGAGGGGGAGGGGAATGAAGAGGGGGAGGGAGGGGGTGGTGGATGGGAATGAAGAGGGGGAGGGGGAGGGGAAGGAAGAGGGGTAGGGAGGGGAGGTGGATGGGAATCAAGATGGGGAGGGAGGGGCAGGTGGAGGGAAATGAAGAGGGCGAGGGAGAGGAGGTGGATGGGAATGAAGATGGGGAGGGAGGGGCTGGTAGAGGGGAATGAAGGAGGGAGGAGGGGGTGGTGGAGGGGAATGAAGAGGGGGAGGTGGATGGGAATGAAGTGGGGGGCAGGGGGTAGTGGAGGGGAATGAAGAGGGTTGAGGGAGTGGGAGGTGGAGGGGAATGAAGAGGTGGAGGGAGGGGGAGGTGGATGGGAATGAAGAGGGGAGGGAGGGGTAGGTGGAGGTGAATGAAGAGGTGGAGGGAGGGGTTGGTGGGTGGCAATGACGAGGGGGAGGGAGGGGGTGGTGGAGTGGAATGAAGAGGGGAGGGAGGGGTTTTTAGAGGGGAATGAAGAGGGAGAGGGAGAGGGAGGTGGATGGGAATGAAGATGGGGAGGGAGGGGAGGTGGAGGGGAATGAAGAGGGGGAGGGTGGGGGGTGTATGGGAATGAAGAGGGGGATGGAGGGTGAGGTGGAGGTGAAAGAAGAGGGGAAGGGTGGGGGAGGTGGAGGAGAATGAAGATGGGGAGGGAGGGGGAGGTGGAGGGAATGAAAAGGGGAGGGAGGGGGTGGCTGAGGGGAATGAAGAGGGGGAGGGAGTGGGAGGATGAGGGGAATGAAGGGGGGGAGGGAGGGGGAGGTGGATGGGAATGAAGAGGGGAGGGCAGGGGTTGGTGGAGGAGAATGAAGAGGGGGAGGGAGGGGGTGGTGGAGGGCAATGAGGAGGGGATGGGAGGGGGTGGTAGAGTGGAATGAAGTGGGGGAGGGAGGGGGAGGTGGAGGAGAATGAAGAGGGGGAGGGAGGGGGAGGTGGATGGGAATGAAGAGGAGGAGGGAGAGGGAGGTGGATGGGAATGAAGAGGGGGAGGGTGGGGGTGTTGGAGGAGAATGAAGAGGGGGAGGGAAGGGGAGGTGGATGGGAATGAAGGGGGGAGGGAAGTGGTGGTGGAGTGGATTAAAGAGGGGGTGGGAGGGGGAGGTGGAGTGGAATGAAGAGTGGGAGGGAGGGGGAGGGAGGGGTTGGTGGAGGGAAATGAAGAGGGCGAGGGAGAGGAGGTGGATGGGAATGAAGATGGGGAGGGAGGGGCTGGTAGAGGGGAATGAAGAAGGAGGGAGGGGGTGGTGGAGGGGAATGAAGAGGGGGAGGTGGATGGGAATGAATGGTGGGAGGGGGTAGTGGAGGGGAATGAAGAGGGTTGAGGGAGTGGGAGGTGGAGGGGAATGAAGAGGGGGAGGGAGGGGGAGGTGGAAAGGAATGAAGAGGGGAGGGAGGGGTAGGTGGAGGTGAATGAAGAAGGGGAGGGAGGAGGCGGGGGAAGGGAATGAAGAGGGGGAGGGAGGGGGTAGTGGAGTGGAATGAAGAGGGGGAGGGAGGGGTAGGTGGAGGTGAATGAAGAGGGGGAGGGAGGAGGAGGGTGAGGGTAATGAAGAGGGGTAGAGAGGGGGAGGTGGTGAAGAATGAAGTGGGGGAGGGAGGGGATGGTGGAGGGGAATGAAGAGGGGTAGGGAGGGGAAGGTGGAGGGCAATGAAGAGGGTGGGCTCCGGGGAGGGGGAGGGAAATTAAAGGGGGAGAGAGGGGGTGGTGGAGTGGAATGAAGAGGGGGAGGGAGGGGTAGGTGGAGGTGAATGAAGAGTGGGAGAGAGGAGGAGGGGGAGGGGAATGAGGAGGGGGAGGGGAATGAAGAGGGGGAGGGATGGGGAGGAGGAGGCGAATGAAGAGGGGGAGGGAAAGGGTGATGGAGTGGAATGAGGAGGCGGAGGGAGGGGGTGGTGGAGTGGAATGAAGAGGGGGAGGGAGGAGGAGGGGGAGGCGAATGAAGAAGGGGAGGCGAATGAAGAGGGGGAGGCGAATGAAGAGGGGGAGGGAAAGGGTGGTGGATGGGAATGAAGAGGGGGAGGGAGGGGGTGTTGGAGTGGAATGAAGAGGGGGTGGGAGGGGTTGCTGGAGGGGAATGAAGAGGCGGAGGGAGGGGGTGGTGGAGTGGAATGAAGAGGGGGAGGGAGGGGTAGGTGGAGGTGAATGAAGAGGGTGAGGAGGAGGAGGGGAATGAGGAGGGGGAGGGAGGGGGAGGTGGTGAAGAATGAAGTGGGGGAGGGAGGGGATGGTGGAGGGGAATAAAGAGGGGGAGGGAGGGGTTGGTGGAGGGCAATGAAGAGGGGGTGGTTCGGGGAGCGGGAGGGGAATGAGGAGTGGGAGGGAGGGGGTGGTGGAGTGGAATGAAGAGGGGGAGGGAGCGGTAGGTGGAGGTGAATGAAGAGGGGGAGGGGTGAGGAGGGGGTGGAGAATGAAGAGGGGGAGGGAGGGGGTGGTGGATGGGAATGAAGAGGGGGAGGGGGAGGGGAAGGAAGAGGGGGAGAGAGGGGGAGGTGGTGAAGAATGAAGTGGGGGAGGGAGGGGATGGTGGAGGGGAATGAAGAGGGGTAGGGAGGGGAAGGTGGAGGGCAATGAAGAGGGTGGGCTCCGGGGAGGGGGAGGGGAATTAAAGGGGGAGGGAGGGGGTGGTGGAGTGGAATGAAGAGGGGGAGGGAGGGGTAGGTGGAGGTGAATGAAGAGTGGGAGAGGGGAGGAGGGGGAGGGGAATGAAGAGGGGAGGGAGGGGTAGGTGGAGGTGAATGAAGAGGGGGAAGGTGGAGGACGGGGAGGGGAACGAAGAGGGGGAGGGAGGGGAGGGGAATGAAGAGGGGCAGGGAGGGGGAGGGAAGGGGAGGTGGTGAAGAATGAATTGGGGAGGGAGGGGATGATGGAGGGGAATGATGAGGGGGAGGGAGGGGTTGGTGGAGGGCAATGAAGAGGGCAAGGTACGGGGAGGGGGAGGGAGGAGGAGGGGGAGGGGAATGAAGAGTGGCAGGGTGGGGGAGGGAGGGGGTGGTTGAGTGCAATAAAGAGGGGGAGGGAGGGGGAGGTGTAGTGGAATGAAGAGTGGGAGGGAGGGGGACTGGATTGAAGCGGGGGAAGGATGCGGTGGTGGATGGGAATGAAGAGGGGGAGGGAGTGGGAATTGGAGGGTAATGATGAGGGGGATGGAGTGGGAGGGGGAGGGAGGGGGTGTTGGAGTGGAATGACGAGGGCAAGGGAGGGTTTGGTGGAGGGGAATGAAGAGGGGGATGGAGGGGGTGGTGGAGTGGAATGAAGAGGGGAGGGAGGGGTAGGTGGAGGTGAATGAAGAGGGGGAGGGAGGTGGAGGGGGAGGGGAATGAAGAGGGGGAGATAGGGGGAGGGGAATGAAAAGGGGGAGGGAGGGGGAGGTGGTGAAGAATGAAGTGGGGGAGGGAGGGGATGGTGGAGGGGAATGAAGAGGGGGAGGGAGGGGTTGGTGGAGGGCAATGAAGAGGGGGTGGTACGGGGAGGGGGATGGGAATGAGGAGTGGGAGGGAGGGGGTGGTGGAGTGGAATGAAGAGGGGGAGGGTGCAGTAGGTGGAGGTGAATGAAGAGGGGGAGGGAGGAGGAGGGGGAGGCGAATGAAGAGGGGGAGGCGAATGAAGAGTGGGAGGGAAAGGGTGGTGGATGGGAATGAAGAGGGGGAGGGAGGGGGTGTTGGAGTGGAATGAAGAGGGGGTGGGAGGGGTTGCTGGAGGGGAATGAAGTGGCGGAGGGAGGGGGTGGTGGAGTGGAATTAAGAGGGGGAGGGAGGGGTAGGTGGAGGTGAATGAAGACGGGTGGGAGGAGGAGGGGGAGGGGAATGAAGAGGGGGAGAGAGGCGGAGGGGAATGAAGAGGGGGAGGGAGGGGTTGGTGGAGGGCAATGAAGAGGGGGTGGTTCGGGGAGGGGGAGGGGAATGAGGAGTGGGAGGGAGGGGGTGGTGGAGTGGAATGAAGAGGGGGAGGGAGCGGTAGGTGGAGTTGAATGAAGAGGGGGAGGGGTGAGGAGGGGGAGGAGAATGAAGAGGGGGAGGGAGGGGGTGGTGGATGGGAATGAAGAGGGGGAGGGGGAGGGGAAGGAAGAGGGGTAGGGAGGTGGAGGTGGATGGGAATCAAGATGGGGTGGGAGGGGCAGGTGGAGGGCAATGAAAAGGGGTAGGGAGGGGTTGGTGGAGGAGAATGAAGAGGCGGAGGGAGGGGTGGTGGAGTGGAATGAAGAGGGGGAGGGAGGGGGAAGGTGGAGGTGAATGAAGAGGGGGTGGTAAGGGGAAGGGGAGGGGAATGAAGAGAGGGAGGGAGGGGGTGGTAGAGTGGAATGAAGAGGGCGAGGGAGGGGGGGTGGATGGGAATGAAAAGGGGGAGGGAGTGGGTGGTGGAGTGGAATAAAGAGGGGGAGGGAGGGGGTGGTGTAGTGGAATGAAGAGTGGGAGGGAGGGGGAGGGGGAGGCGAATGAAGAGGGGTAGGGAAAGTGTGGTGGATGGGAATGAAGAGGGGGAGCGAGGGGTTGGTGGAGTGGAATGAAGAGGTGGAGGGAGGGGTTGGTGGATCGGAATGAAGAGGGGTAGGGTGGGGGTGGTGGAGTGGAATGAAGAGGGGGATGGAGGGGTAGGTGGAGGTGAATGAAGAGGGGGAGGGAGGAGGAGGGGGAGGGGAATGAAGAGGGGGAGAGAGGGGGAGGGTAATGAAGAGTGGGAGGGAGGGGGAGGGGAATGAAGAGGGGGAGGGAGGGGGAGGTGGTGAAGAATGAAGCGGGGGAGGGAGGGGATGGTGGAGGGGAATGAAGAGTGGGTGGTATGGGGAAGGGGAGGGGAATGAAGAGGAGGAGGGAGCGGGTGGTGGTGTGGAATGAAGAGGGGGAGGGAGGGGGAAGGTGGAGTTGAATGAAGAGTTGGAGGGAGGAGGAGGGGGAGGGGAATGAAGAGGGGGAGGGAGCGGGAAGGTGGAGGTGAATGAAGAGGGGAGGGAGGGGGTGGTGGAGTGGAACGAAGAGGGGGAGTGAGCGGGAAGGTTGAGGTGAATGAAGAGGGGAGGGAGGGGGAGGTGGTGAAGAATGAAGTGCGGGAGGGAGTGGATGGTGGAGGGGTATGAAGAGGGGGAGGGAGGGGCTGGTGGAGGGCAATGAAGAGGGGGAGGTACGGGGAGGGGGAGGGGAATGAAGAGGGGGAAGGAGGGTGTGGTGGAGTGGAATGAAGAGGGGGAGGGCGGGGTAGGTGCAGGTGAATGAAGAGGTGGATGGAGGAGGAGGGGGAGGGGAATGATTAGGGCATTGGTGGGGGAGATGGATGGGAATGAAAAGGGGGAGGGTGGGGGGAGTCGGAGGGGAATGAAGAGGGGGAGGTAGGGAGAGGTGGCTGGGAATGAAGAGGGTGTGGGAGGGGGTGGTGGAGTGGAATAAAGAGGCGGAGCGAGGGTGAGGTGTAGTGGAATGAAGAGTGGGAGGGAGGGGGAGGGGCGGGGTGGTGGATGGGAATGAAGAGGGGGAGGGAGCGGGATGGGGAGGGGAATGAAGAGGGGGAGGGACGGGGAGGGGGAGGGGAATGAAGAGGGGGAGGGATGGGGAGGGAGAGGCAAATGAAGAGGGGAAGGGAAAGGGTGGTGGATGGGAATGAAGAGGGGGAGGGAGGGGGTGGTGGAGTGGAATGAAGAGGGGGAGGGAGGGGTTGGTGGAGGGGAATGAAGAGGGGGAGAGAGGGGGAGGAGAATGAAGAGTGGGAGGGAGGGGGAGGGGATTGAAGAGGGGGAGGGAGGGGGAGGTGGTGAAGAATGAAGTGGGGGAGGGAGGGGATGTTGGAGGGGAATGAAGAGGGGGAGGGAGGGGGAGCGGGAGGCGAATGAAGAGGGGAGGGAGGGGGAGGTGGATAGCAATGAAGAGGGTATGGGAGGGTCGGTGGAGTGGAATAAAGAGGGGGAGGGAGGGGTTGGTGGAGTGGAATGAAGAGGGGGAGGGTGGGGGTGGTGGAGAGGAATGAAGAGGGGGAGGGAGGGGTTGGTGGAGTGGAATGAAGAGGGGGAGGGAGGGGTTGGTGGAGGGGAATGAAGAGGGGGAGGGTGGGGGTGGTGGAGAGGAATGAAGAGGGGGAGGTTGGGGGTGGTGGAGAGGAATGAAGAGGGGGAGGGAGGGGTAGGTGGAGGTGAATGAAGAGGGGGAGGGAGGAGGAGGGGGAGGGGAATGAAGAGGGGGAGAGAGGGGGAGGCGAATGAAGAGTGGGAGAGAGGGGGAGGGGAATGAAGAGGGGGAGGGAGGGGGAGGTGGTGAAGAATGAAGTGGGGGAGGGAGGGGATTGCGGAGGGGAATGAAGAGGGGGTGGTACGGGGAAGGCGAGGGGAATGAAGAGGGGGAGGGAGGGGTGGTGGAGTGGAATGAAGAGGGGGATGGAGGGGGAAGGTGGAGGTGAATGAAGAGTGGGAGGGAGGAGGAGGGGGAGGGGAATGAAGAGTAGGAGGGAGGGGGAGGGGGAGGGGAATGAAGAGGGGGAGGGACGGCAGGTGGTGAAGAATGAAGTGGGGAGGGAGGGGATGGTGGAGGGGAATGAAGAGGGGGTGGTACGGGGAAGGGGAGTGGAATGAAGAGGGTGAGGGAGGGGGTGGTGGAGTGGAATGAAGAGGGGGAGGGAGGGGGAAGGTGGAGGTGAATGAAGAGGGGGTGGTACGGGGAAGGGGAGCGGAATGAAGAGGGGGAGGGAGGGGGTGGTAGAGTGGAATGAAGAGGGGGAGGGAGGAGGAAGGTGGAGGTGAATGAAGAGGGGGAGGGAGGGGATGGTGGAGGGGAATGAAGAGGGGGAGGGAGGGGATGGTGGAGGGGAATGAAGAGGGGGAGGCAGCGGTTGGTGGAGGGCAATGACGAGGGGGAGGGAGGGGTGGTGGTGTGGAATGAACAGGGGAGGGAGGGGTTGATAGAGGGGAATGAGGAGGGAAAGGGAGGGGGAAATGGCGAAGAATGAAGAAGGGGAGGGAGGGGTTGTAAGAGGGGAATGAAGAGGGGGAGGGAGGGGGTGGTGGAGGGGAATGAAGAGGGGGAGGGAGGGGGTGGTGGATGGGAATGAAGAGGGGGAGGGAGGGGGAGGTGGATGGGAATGAAGAGGGGGAGGGAGGGGGTGGTGGAGGGGAATGAAGAGGGTGGGAGGGGATGGTGGAGTGGGATGAAGAGGGGGTGAGAGGGGGTGGTGGAGGGGAATAAAGAGGGGGAGGGAGGGGGTGGTGGAGGAGAAAGAAGAGGGGGAGGGAGGGGGAGGTGTAGGGGTATGAAAAGTGGTTGGGAGGGGGTGGTGAAGGAGAATGAAGCGGGGGAAGGAGGGGGTGGTTGAGGGGAATGATGAGGTGGAGGGACGGGGAGGTGGAGGAGAATGAAGAGGAGTGGGAGGGGGAGGTGGATGGGAATGAAGAGGGGGAGGGAGGGGGAGGAGGATGGAAATGAAGATGGGGTGTGAGGGGCAGGTGGACGGGAATGAAGAGGGTGAGGGATTGGGAGGTGGATGGGAATGAAGAAGGGGAAGGGTGGGGGTGGTGGAGGGAAAAGAAGAGGGGGAGGGAAGGGTAGGGGAGGGGAATGACGAGGGGTAGGGAGGGGGAGGTGGATTGGAAGGAAAAGGGGTAGGGTGGGGGTGGTGGAGGAGAATGAGGAGGGGCCGGGAGGGGGTGTTTGAGGGGAATGAAGAGGGAGAGGGAGGGTGAGGTGTAGTAGAATGAAGAGGGGGAGGGAGGGGGAGGTGGATGGGAATGAAGATGGGGAGCGAGGGACAGGTAGAGGGGAATGAAGTGGGGGAGGGAGGGGGAGTTGGAGGGGAATGAAGAGGGTATGGGAGGGGGTGGTGGAGTGGAATAAAGAGGGGGAGGGAGGGGTTGGTGGAGTGGAATGAAGAGGGGGAGGGTGGGGGTGGTAGAGAGGAATGAAGAGGGGGAGGGATGGGTTGGTGGAGAGGAATGAAGAGGGGGAGGGAGGGGTAGGTGGAGGTGAATGAAGAGGGGGAGGGAGGAGGAGGGGGAGGGGAATGAAGAGGGGGAGAGAGGGGGAGGCGAATGAAGAGTGGGAGAGAGGGGGAGGGGAATGAAGAGGGGGAGGGAGGGGGAGGTGGTGAAGAATGAAGTGGGGGAGGGAGGGGATTGCGGAGGGGAATGAAGAGGGGGTGGTACGGGGAAGGCGAGGGGAATGAAGAGGGGGAGGGAGGGGTGGTGGAGTGGAATGAAGAGGGGGATGGAGGGGGAAGGTGGAGGTGAATGAAGAGTGGGAGGGAGGAGGAGGGGGAGGGGAATGAAGAGTTGGAGGGAGGGGGAGGGGAGGGGATGAAGAGGGGGAGGGAGGGGCAGGTGGTGAAGAATGAAGTGGGGCAGGGAGGGGATGGTGGAGGGGAATGAAGAGGGGGTGGTCCGGGGAAGGGGATGGGGAGGGGAATGAAGAGGGGGAGGGAGGGGGTGGTGGAGTGGAATGAAGAGGGGGAGGGAGGGGGAAGGTGGAAGTGAATGAAGAGGGGGTGGTAAGGGGAAGGGGAGGGGAATGAAGAGAGGGAGGGAGGGGGTGGTAGAGTGGAATGCAGAGGGGGAGGGAGGGGGAAGGTGGAGGTGAATGAAGAGGGGGAGGGAGGGGATGGTGGAGGGGAATGAAGAGGGCGAGGGAGCGGTTGGTGGAGGGCAATGACGAAGGGGAGGGAGGGGGTGGTGGTGTGGAATGAAGAGGGGAGGGAGGGGTGGTAGAGGGGAATGAAGAGGGAAAGGGAGGGCGAGGTGGCGAAGAATGAAGAAGGGGAGGGAGGGGTTGTAAGAGGGGAATGAAGAGGGGTAGGGAGGGGGTGGTGGAGTGGAATGAAGAGGGGGAGGGAGGGGGAAGGTGGAGGTGAATGAAGAGGGGGAGGGAGGGGATGGTGGAGGGGAATGAAGAGGGCGAGGGAGCGGTTGGTGGAGGGCAATGACGAAGGGGAGGGAGGGGGTGGTGGTGTGGAATGAAGAGGGGAGGGAGGGTGGTAGAGGGGAATGAAGAGGGAAAGGGAGGGCGAGGTGGCGAAGAATGAAGAAGGGGAGGGAGGGGTTGTAAGAGGGGAATGAAGAGGGGTAGGGAGGGGGTGGTGGAGGGGAATGAAGAGGGGGAGGGAGGGGGAGGTGGAGTGGAATGAAGAGGGGAGGGAGGGGTTGGTGGATGGGAATGAAGAGGGGGAGGGGAATGAAGAGGGGGAGGGACGGCAGGTGGTGAAGAATGAAGTGGGGGAGGGAGGGGATGGTGGAGGGGAATGAAGAGGGGGTGGTACGGGGAAGGGGAGTGGAATGAAGAGGGTGAGGGAGGGGGTGGTGGAGTGGAATGAAGAGGGGGAGGGAGGGGGAAGGTGGAGGTGAATGAAGAGGGGGTGGTACGGGGAAGGGGAGGGGAATGAAGAGGGGGAGGGAGGGGGTGGTAGAGTGGAATGAAGAGGGGGAGGGAGGAGGGAGGTGGTGAAGAATGAAGTGGGGGAGGGAGGGGATTGCGGAGGGGAATGAAGAGGGGGTGGTACGGGGAAGGCGAGGGGAATGAAGAGGTGGAGGGAGGGGTGGTGGAGTGGAATGAAGAGGGGGATGGAGGGGGAAGGTGGAGGTGAATGAAGAGTGGGAGGGAGGAGGAGCGGGAGGGGAATGAAGAGTAGGAGGGAGGGGGAGGGGGAGGGGAATGAAGAGGGGGAGGGACGGCAGGTGGTGAAGAATGAAGTGGGGAGGGAGGGGATGGTGGAGGGGAATGAAGAGGGGGTGGTACGGGGAAGGGGAGTGGAATGAAGAGGGTGAGGGAGGGGGTGGTGGAGTGGAATGAAGAGGGGGAGGGAGGGGGAAGGTGGAGGTGAATGAAGAGGGGGTGGTACGGGGAAGGGGAGCGGAATGAAGAGGGGGAGGGAGGGGGTGGTAGAGTGGAATGAAGAGGGGGAGGGAGGAGGAAGGTGGAGGTGAATGAAGAGGGGGAGGGAGGGGATGGTGGAGGGGAATGAAGAGGGGGAGGGAGGGGATGGTGGAGGGGAATGAAGAGGGGGAGGCAGCGGTTGGTGGAGGGCAATGACGAGGGGGAGGGAGGGGTGGTGGTGTGGAATGAACAGGGGAGGGAGGGGTTGATAGAGGGGAATGAGTAGGGAAAGGGAGGGGGAAATGGCGAAGAATGAAGAAGGGGAGGGTGGGGTTGTAAGAGGGGAATGAAGAGGGGGAGGGAGGGGGTGGTGGAGGGGAATGAAGAGGGGGAGGGAGGGGGTGGTGGATGGGAATGAAGAGGGGGAGGGAGGGGGAGGTGGATGGGAATGAAGAGGGGGAGGGAGGGGGTGGTGGAGGGGAATGAAGAGGGGTGGGAGGGGATGGTGGAGTGGAATGAAGAGGGGGTGAGAGGGGGTGGTGGAGGGGAATAAAGAGGGGGAGGGAGGGTGTGGTGGAGGAGAAAGAAGAGGGGAAGGGAGGGGGTGGTTGAGGGGAATGAAGAGGTGGAGGGACGGGGAGGTGGAGGAGAATGAAGAGGAGTGGGAGGGGGAGGTGGATGGGAATGAAGAGGGGGAGGGAGGGGGAGGAGGATGGAAATAAAGATGGGGTGTGAGGGGCAGGTGGACGGGAATGAAGAGGGTGAGGGATTGGGAGGTGGATGGGAATGAAGAAGGGGAAGGGTGGGGGTGGTGGAGGGAAAAGAAGAGGGGGAGGGAAGGGTAGGGGAGGGGAATGACGAGGGGTAGGGAGGGGGAGGTGGATTGGAAGGAAAAGGGGTAGGGTGGGGGTGGTGGAGGAGAATGAGGAGGGGCCGGGAGGGGGTGTTTGAGGGGAATGAAGAGGGAGAGGGAGGGGGAGGTGTAGTAGAATGAAGAGGGGGAGGGAGGGGGAGGTGGATGGGAATGAAGATGGGGAGCGAGGGACAGGTAGAGGGGAATGAAGTGGGGGAGGGAGGGGGAGGTGGAGGGGAATGAAGAGGGTATGGGAGGGGGTGGTGGAGTGGAATAAAGAGGGGGAGGGAGGGGTTGGTGGAGTGGAATGAAGAGGGGGAGGGTGGGGGTGGTGGAGAGGAATGAAGAGGGGGAGGGAGGGGTTGGTGGAGAGCAATGAAGAGGGGGAGGGAGGGGTAGGTGGAGGTGAATGAAGAGGGGGAGGGAGGAGGAGGGGGAGGGGAATGAAGAGGGGGAGAGAGGGGGAGGCGAATGAAGAGTGGGAGAGAGGGGGAGGGGAATGAAGAGGGGGAGGGAGGGGGAGGTGGTGAAGAATGAAGTGGGGGAGGGAGGGGATTGCGGAGGGGAATGAAGAGGGGGTGGTACGGGAAGGCGAGGGGAATGAAGAGGGGGAGGGAGGGGTGGTGGAGTGGAATGAAGTGGGGGATGGAGGGGGAAGGTGGAGGTGAATGAAGAGTGGGAGGGAGGAGGAGGGGGAGGGGAATGAAGAGTTGGAGGGAGGGGGAGGGGAGGGGATGAAGAGGGGGAGGGAGGGGCAGGTGATGAAGAATGAAGTGGGGCAGGGAGGGGATGGTGGAGGGGAATGAAGAGGGGGTGGTCCGGGGAAGGGGATGGGGAGGGGAATGAAGAGGGGGAGGGAGGGGGTGGTGGAGTGGAATGAAGAGGGGGAGGGAGGGGGAAGGTGGAAGTGAATGAAGAGGGGGTGGTAAGGGGAAGGGGAGGGGAATGAAGAGAGGGAGGGAGGGGGTGGTAGAGTGGAATGCAGAGGGGGAGGGAGGGGGAAGGTGGAGGTGAATGAAGAGGGGGAGGGAGGGGATGGTGGAGGGGAATGAAGAGGGCGAGGGAGCGGTTGGTGGAGGGCAATGACGAAGGGGAGGGAGGGGGTGGTGGTGTGGAATGAAGAGGGGAGGGAGGGGTGGTAGAGGGGAATGAAGAGGGAAAGGGAGGGCGAGGTGGCGAAGAATGAAGAAGGGGAGGGAGGGGTTGTAAGAGGGGAATGAAGAGGGGTAGGGAGGGGGTGGTGGAGTGGAATGAAGAGGGGGAGGGAGGGGGAAGGTGGAGGTGAATGAAGAGGGCGAGGGAGCGGTTGGTGGAGGGCAATGACGAAGGGGAGGGAGGGGGTGGTGGTGTGGAATGAAGAGGGGAGGGAGGGTGGTAGAGGGGAATGCAGAGGGAAAGGGAGGGCGAGGTGGCGAAGAATGAAGAAGGGGAGGGAGGGGTTGTAAGAGGTGAATGAAGAGGGGTAGGGAGGGGGTGGTGGAGGGGAATGAAGAGGGGGAGGGAGGGGGAGGTGGAGTGGAATGAAGAGGGGAGGGAGGGGTTGGTGGATGGGAATGAAGAGGGGGAGGGGAATGAAGAGGGGGAGGGACGGCAGGTGGTGAAGAATGAAGTGGGGGAGGGAGGGGATGGTGGAGGGGAATGAAGAGGGGGTGGTACGGGGAAGGGGAGTGGAATGAAGAGGGTGAGGGAGGGGGTGGTGGAGTGGAATGAAGAGGGGGAGGGAGGGGGAAGGTGGAGGTGAATGAAGAGGGGGTGGTACGGGGAAGGGGAGGGGAATGAAGAGGGGGAGGGAGGGGGTGGTAGAGTGGAATGAAGAGGGGGAGGGAGGAGGAAGGTGGAGGTGAATGAAGAGGGGGAGGGAGGGGATGGTGGAGGGGAATGAAGAGGGGGAGGCAGCGGTTGGTGGAGGGCAATGATGAGGGGGAGGGAGGGGTGGTGGTGTGGAATGAACAGGGGAGGGAGGGGTTGTAAGAGGGGAATGAAGAGGGGGAGGGAGGGGGTGGTGGAGGGGAATGAAGAGGGGGAGGGAGGGGGTGGTTGATGGGAATGAAGAGGGGGAGGGAGGGGGAGGTGGATGGGAATGAAGAGGGGGAGGGAGGGGGTGGTGGAGTGGAATGAAGAGGGGGTGAGAGGGGGTGGTGGAGGGGAATAAAGAGGGGGAGGGAGGGGGTGGTGGAGGAGAAAGAAGAGGGGGTGAGAGGGGGTGGTGGAGGGGTATGAAAAGTGGTTGGGAGGGGGTGGTGGAGGAGAATGAAGCGGGGGAAGGAGGGGGTGGTTGAGGGGAATGAAGAGGTGGAGGGACGGGGAGGTGGAGGAGAATGAAGAGGAGTGGGAGGGGGAGGTGGATGGGAATGAAGAGGAGGAGGGAGGGGGAGGAGGATGGGAATGAAGATGGGGTGTGAGGGGCAGGTGGAGGGGAATGAAGAGGGTGAGGGATTGGGAGGTGGATGGGAATGAAGAAGGGGAAGGGTGGGGGTGGTGGAGGGAAAAGAAGAGGGGGAGGGAAGGGTAGGGGAGGGGAATGACGAGGGGTAGGGAGGGGGAGGTGGATTGGAAGGAAAAGGGGTAGGGTGGGGGTGGTGGAGGAGAATGAGGAGGGGCCGGGAGGGGGTGTTTGAGGGGAATGATGAGGGAGAGGGAGGGGGAGGTGTAGTAGAATGAAGAGGGGGAGGGAGGGGGAGGTGGATGGGAATGAAGATGGGGAGCGAGGGACAGGTAGAGGGGAATGAAGTGGGGGAGGGAGGGGGAGGTGGAGGGGAATGAAGAGGGGGAGGGAGGGGGATGTGGATGGGAATGAAGATGGGGAGGGAGGTGGAGGTGGAGGGGAAGGAAAAGTGGTTGGGAGGGCGTGGTGGAGGAGAATGAAGAGGGGGAGTGAGGTGGAGTGGAATTAAGAGGGGAGGGAGGGGGTGGTGGATGGAATGAAGAGGGGGAGGGATGGGGTGGTGGAGCGGAATGAAAAGGTGGAGGGAGGGGGAGGTGGAGGGGAATGAATAGGGGGAGGGAGGGGGAGGTGGAGGGGAATGAAGAGGGGGAGTAAGGGGTGGTGGAGGGGAAGTAAGAGGGGGAGGGAGGGGAGGGGAGGGGAAAGAAGAGGTGGAGGGAGGGGGAGGGTGGAGGGGTATGAAAAGGGGGAGGGAAGGGATGGTGGAGGAGAATGAAGAGGGGGAGGGAGGGGGAGGTGGATGGGAATGAAGAGGGGGAGGGAGGGGGAGGTGGTTGGGAATGATAATGGGGAGGGAGTGGCATGTGGAGTGGAATGAAGAGGGGGAGGAAGGGGGAGGTGGAGGCGAATGAAGAGGGGAGGGTGGGGGAGGAGGATGGGAATGAAGAGGGGGAGGGAGGGGGAGGTGGATGGGAATGAAGATGGGGAGGGAGGGGCATGTGGAGGGGAATGAAAAGGGGAGGGAGGGGGTGGTTGATGGGAATGAAGAGGGGGAGGGAGGTGGAGGTGGATGGGAACGAAGAGGGGAGGGAGAGGGAGGTGGATGGGAAAGAGGAGGGGAGGGAGTGTGAGGTGGATGGGAATGAAGAGCGGGAGGAATGGGGTGGTGGAGGGGAAAGAAGAGGGGGAGGGAGGGGAAGGTGGAGTGGAATGAAGAGCGGAGGGAGGGGGAGGTGGCGAAGAATGAAGTGGGGGATGGAGTGGATGGTGGAGGGGAATGAAGAGGGGGAGGGCGGGGTTGGTGGAGGGCAATGACGAGGGGGAGGGAGGGGGTGGTGGAGTGGAATACAGTGGGGGACGGAGGGGGAGGTGGAGTGGAATGAAGAGTGGGAGGCAGGGGGAGTGAGGGGGTGGTGGATGGGAATGAAGAGGGGGAGGGAGGGGGATGGGGAGGGGAATGAAGAGGGGGAGGGAGGGGGAGGGGGAGGCGAATGAAGAGGGGGAGGGAACAGGTGGTTGATGGGAATGAAGAGGGGGAGACAGGGGGGTGGTGGAGTGGAATGAAAAGGGGGAGGGAGGGGTAGGTGGAGGTGAATGAAGAGGGGGAAGGTGGAGGACGGGGAGGGAATGAAGAGGGGGAGGTAGGGGGAGGTAGGGGCAGGGAAGGGGAGGTGGAGAAGTTTGAAGTGGGGGAAGGAGGGGATGGTGGAGGGGAATGAAGAGGGGGAGGTACGGGGTGGGGGAGGGAGGTGGTGGTGGACTGGAATGAAGAGAGGGAGGGATGGGTAGGTGGAGGTGAATGAAGAGGGGGAGGGAGAAAGAGGGGGAGGGGAATGAAGAGGGGGAGGGAACAGGTGGTTGATGGGAATGAAGAGGGGGAGACAGGGGCTGGTGGAGTGGAATGAAAATGGGGCGGGAGGGGTAGGTGGAGGTGAATGAAGAGGGGGAGGGAGGAGGAGGTGAGGGGAATGAAGAGGGGGAGAGAGGGGGAGGGGAATGAAGAGGGGGAGAGAGGGGGAGGGAGGGGGAGGTGGTGGAGGGCAGTGAAGAGGGGGTGGTACGGGGAGGGAGAGGGGAATGAAGGGGGGGAGGGAGGGGGTGGTGGAGTGGAATGAAGAGGGGCAGGGAGGGGTAGGTGGAGGGGAATGAAGAGGGCGAGGGAGCGGTTGGTGGAGGGCAATGACGAAGGGGAGGGAGGGGGTGGTGGTGTGGAATGAAGAGGGGAGGGAGGGGTGGTAGAGGGGAATGAAGAGGGAAAGGGAGGGCGAGGTGGCGAAGAATGAAGAAGGGGAGGGAGGGGTTGTAAGAGGGGAATGAAGAGGGGTAGGGAGGGGGTGGTGGAGTGGAATGAAGAGGGGGAGGGAGGGGGAAGGTGGAGGTGAATGAAGAGGGCGAGGGAGCGGTTGGTGGAGGGCAATGACGAAGGGGAGGGAGGGGGTGGTGGTGTGGAATGAAGAGGGGAGGGAGGGTGGTAGAGGGGAATGCAGAGGGAAAGGGAGGGCGAGGTGGCGAAGAATGAAGAAGGGGAGGGAGGGGTTGTAAGAGGTGAATGAAGAGGGGTAGGGAGGGGGTGGTGGAGGGGAATGAAGAGGGGGAGGGAGGGGGAGGTGGAGTGGAATGAAGAGGGGAGGGAGGGGTTGGTGGATGGGAATGAAGAGGGGGAGGGGAATGAAGAGGGGGAGGGACGGCAGGTGGTGAAGAATGAAGTGGGGGAGGGAGGGGATGGTGGAGGGGAATGAAGAGGGGGTGGTACGGGGAAGGGGAGTGGAATGAAGAGGGTGAGGGAGGGGGTGGTGGAGTGGAATGAAGAGGGGGAGGGAGGGGGAAGGTGGAGGTGAATGAAGAGGGGGTGGTACGGGGAAGGGGAGGGGAATGAAGAGGGGGAGGGAGGGGGTGGTAGAGTGGAATGAAGAGGGGGAGGGAGGAGGAAGGTGGAGGTGAATGAAGAGGGGGAGGGAGGGGATGGTGGAGGGGAATGAAGAGGGGGAGGCAGCGGTTGGTGGAGGGCAATGATGAGGGGGAGGGAGGGGTGGTGGTGTGGAATGAACAGGGGAGGGAGGGGTTGTAAGAGGGGAATGAAGAGGGGGAGGGAGGGGGTGGTGGAGGGGAATGAAGAGGGGGAGGGAGGGGGTGGTTGATGGGAATGAAGAGGGGGAGGGAGGGGGAGGTGGATGGGAATGAAGAGGGGGAGGGAGGGGGTGGTGGAGTGGAATGAAGAGGGGGTGAGAGGGGGTGGTGGAGGGGAATAAAGAGGGGGAGGGAGGGGGTGGTGGAGGAGAAAGAAGAGGGGGTGAGAGGGGGTGGTGGAGGGGTATGAAAAGTGGTTGGGAGGGGGTGGTGGAGGAGAATGAAGCGGGGGAAGGAGGGGGTGGTTGAGGGGAATGAAGAGGTGGAGGGACGGGGAGGTGGAGGAGAATGAAGAGGAGTGGGAGGGGGAGGTGGATGGGAATGAAGAGGAGGAGGGAGGGGGAGGAGGATGGGAATGAAGATGGGGTGTGAGGGGCAGGTGGAGGGGAATGAAGAGGGTGAGGGATTGGGAGGTGGATGGGAATGAAGAAGGGGAAGGGTGGGGGTGGTGGAGGGAAAAGAAGAGGGGGAGGGAAGGGTAGGGGAGGGGAATGACGAGGGGTAGGGAGGGGGAGGTGGATTGGAAGGAAAAGGGGTAGGGTGGGGGTGGTGGAGGAGAATGAGGAGGGGCCGGGAGGGGGTGTTTGAGGGGAATGATGAGGGAGAGGGAGGGGGAGGTGTAGTAGAATGAAGAGGGGGAGGGAGGGGGAGGTGGATGGGAATGAAGATGGGGAGCGAGGGACAGGTAGAGGGGAATGAAGTGGGGGAGGGAGGGGGAGGTGGAGGGGAATGAAGAGGGGGAGGGAGGGGGATGTGGATGGGAATGAAGATGGGGAGGGAGGTGGAGGTGGAGGGGAAGGAAAAGTGGTTGGGAGGGCGTGGTGGAGGAGAATGAAGAGGGGGAGTGAGGTGGAGTGGAATTAAGAGGGGAGGGAGGGGGTGGTGGATGGAATGAAGAGGGGGAGGGATGGGGTGGTGGAGCGGAATGAAAAGGTGGAGGGAGGGGGAGGTGGAGGGGAATGAATAGGGGGAGGGAGGGGGAGGTGGAGGGGAATGAAGAGGGGGAGTAAGGGGTGGTGGAGGGGAAGTAAGAGGGGGAGGGAGGGGAGGGGAGGGGAAAGAAGAGGTGGAGGGAGGGGGAGGGTGGAGGGGTATGAAAAGGGGGAGGGAAGGGATGGTGGAGGAGAATGAAGAGGGGGAGGGAGGGGGAGGTGGATGGGAATGAAGAGGGGGAGGGAGGGGGAGGTGGTTGGGAATGATAATGGGGAGGGAGTGGCATGTGGAGTGGAATGAAGAGGGGGAGGAAGGGGGAGGTGGAGGCGAATGAAGAGGGGAGGGTGGGGGAGGAGGATGGGAATGAAGAGGGGGAGGGAGGGGGAGGTGGATGGGAATGAAGATGGGGAGGGAGGGGCATGTGGAGGGGAATGAAAAGGGGAGGGAGGGGGTGGTTGATGGGAATGAAGAGGGGGAGGGAGGTGGAGGTGGATGGGAACGAAGAGGGGAGGGAGAGGGAGGTGGATGGGAAAGAGGAGGGGAGGGAGTGTGAGGTGGATGGGAATGAAGAGCGGGAGGAATGGGGTGGTGGAGGGGAAAGAAGAGGGGGAGGGAGGGGAAGGTGGAGTGGAATGAAGAGCGGAGGGAGGGGGAGGTGGCGAAGAATGAAGTGGGGGATGGAGTGGATGGTGGAGGGGAATGAAGAGGGGGAGGGCGGGGTTGGTGGAGGGCAATGACGAGGGGGAGGGAGGGGGTGGTGGAGTGGAATACAGTGGGGGACGGAGGGGGAGGTGGAGTGGAATGAAGAGTGGGAGGCAGGGGGAGTGAGGGGGTGGTGGATGGGAATGAAGAGGGGGAGGGAGGGGGATGGGGAGGGGAATGAAGAGGGGGAGGGAGGGGGAGGGGGAGGCGAATGAAGAGGGGGAGGGAACAGGTGGTTGATGGGAATGAAGAGGGGGAGACAGGGGGTGGTGGAGTGGAATGAAAAGGGGGAGGGAGGGGTAGGTGGAGGTGAATGAAGAGGGGGAAGGTGGAGGACGGGGAGGGAATGAAGAGGGGGAGGTAGGGGGAGGTAGGGGCAGGGAAGGGGAGGTGGAGAAGTTTGAAGTGGGGGAAGGAGGGGATGGTGGAGGGGAATGAAGAGGGGGAGGTACGGGGTGGGGGAGGGAGGTGGTGGTGGACTGGAATGAAGAGAGGGAGGGATGGGTAGGTGGAGGTGAATGAAGAGGGGGAGGGAGAAAGAGGGGGAGGGGAATGAAGAGGGGGAGGGAACAGGTGGTTGATGGGAATGAAGAGGGGGAGACAGGGGCTGGTGGAGTGGAATGAAAATGGGGCGGGAGGGGTAGGTGGAGGTGAATGAAGAGGGGGAGGGAGGAGGAGGTGAGGGGAATGAAGAGGGGGAGAGAGGGGGAGGGGAATGAAGAGGGGGAGAGAGGGGGAGGGAGGGGGAGGTGGTGGAGGGCAGTGAAGAGGGGGTGGTACGGGGAGGGAGAGGGGAATGAAGGGGGGGAGGGAGGGGGTGGTGGAGTGGAATGAAGAGGGGCAGGGAGGGGTAGGTGGAGGTGAATGAAGAGGGGGAGTGAGGAGGAGGGGAAGGGGAATGAAGAGGGGTAGGGAGGGGGAGGGGGATGGGAAAGAGGAGGGGAGGGAGGGTGAGGTGGATGGGAATGATGAGCGGGAGGGATGGGGTGGTGGAGGGGAAGGAAGAGGGGGAGGGAGGGGGAGGGAGGGAGGGGAAGGGAGGGGAAGGTGGAGTGGAATGAAGAGGGGGGAGGGGTGGTGGAGGGGAATGAAAAGGGGAGGGAGGGGGTGGTTGATGGGAATGAAGAGGGGGAAGGAGGGGGAGGTGGAGGAGAATGAAGAGGGGGAGGGAGGGGGAGGTGGATGGGAAAGAGGAGGGGAGGGAGGGTGAGGTGGATGGGAATGAAGAGCGTGAGGGATGGGGTGGTGGAGGGGAAAGAAGAGGGGGAGGGAGGGGAAGGTGGAGTGGAATGAAGAGGGGGGGAGGGGGTGGTGGAGGGGAATGAAGAGGGGGAGGGCGGGGTTGGTGGAGGGCAATGACGAGGGGGAGGGAGGGGGTGGTGGAGTGGAATAAAGAGGGGGACGGAGGTGGAGTGGAATGAAGAGTGGGAGGCAGGGGGAGGGAGGGGGTGGTGGATGGGAATGAAGAGGGGGAGGGAGGGGGATGGGGAGGGGAATGAAGAGGGGGAGGGATGGGGAGGGGGAGGCGAATGAAGAGGGGGAAGGAACAGGTGGTTGATGGGAATGAAGAGGGGGAGACAGGGGGTGGTGGAGTGGAATGAAGAGGGGGATGGAGGGGTTGGTGGAGGGGAATGAAAAGGGGGAGGGAGGGGTAGGTGGAGGTGAATGAAGAGGGGGAAGGTGGAGGACGGGGAGGGAATGAAGAGGGGGAGGTAGGGGCAGGGAGGGGGAGGTGGAGAAGATTGAAGTGGGGGAAGGAGGGGATGGTGGAGGGGAATGAAGAGGGGGAGGGAGAGATTAGTGGAGGGCAATGAAGAGGGGGAGGTACGGGGAGGGGGAGGGAGGTGGTGGTTGACTGGAATGAAGAGGGGGAGGGATGGGTAGGTGGAGGTGAATGAAGAGGGGGAGGGAAGAGGGAGGGGAATGAAGAGAGGGTGGGAGGGGGAGGGGAATGAAGAGGGGGAGGGAGGGGGAGGGGAATGAAGAGGGCGAGGGAGGGGGAGGTGGATGGGAATGAAAAGGGGGACGGTGGGGGTGTTGGAGGGGAATGAAGAGGGGGAGGGAGGGGGAGGTGGATTGGATTGAAGAGGGGGAGGGAGGGGGTGGTGGAGTGGAATAAAGAGGGGGAGGGATGGGGAGTTGTAGTGGAATGAAGAGTGGGAGGGAGGGGGAGGGAGTGGGTGGTGGATGGGAATGAAGAGGGGGAGGGAGCGGGATGGAGAGGGGAATGAAGAGGGGGAGGGAGGGGGCGGGTGAGGGGAATGAAGAGGGGGAGGTTGGGGGTGGAGGAGTGGAATGAAGAGGGGGCGGGAGGGGTAGGTGGAGGTGAATGAAGAGGGGGAGGGAGGAGGAGGGGGAGGGGAATGAAGAGGGGGAGAGAGGGGGAGGGGAATGGGGAGGGGAATGAAGAGGGGGCAGGAGGGGTAGGTGGAGGTGAATGAAGAGGGGGAGGGAGGAGGGGGAGGGGAATGAAGAGGGGGAGGGAGGGGGAGGGGAATGAAGAGAGGGATGGAGGGGGAAGTGGTGAAGAATGAAGTGGGGGAGGGAGGGGATGGTGGAGGGGAATGAAGAGGGGGAGGGAGGGGTTGGTGGAGTGGAATGAAGAGATTGAGGGAGGGGTAGGTGGAGGTGAATGAAGAGGGGGAGGGAGGGGGAGGTGGATGGGAATGAAGAGGGGGAGGGAGGGGTTGTAAGAGGGGAATGAAGAGGGGTAGGGAGGGGGTGGTGGAGTGGAATGAAGAGGGGGAGGGAGGGGGAAGGTGGAGGTGAATGAAGAGGGCGAGGGAGCGGTTGGTGGAGGGCAATGACGAAGGGGAGGGAGGGGGTGGTGGTGTGGAATGAAGAGGGGAGGGAGGGTGGTAGAGGGGAATGCAGAGGGAAAGGGAGGGCGAGGTGGCGAAGAATGAAGAAGGGGAGGGAGGGGTTGTAAGAGGGGAATGAAGAGGGGTAGGGAGGGGGTGGTGGAGGGGAATGAAGAGGGGGAGGGAGGGGGAGGTGGAGTGGAATGAAGAGGGGAGGGAGGGGTTGGTGGATGGGAATGAAGAGGGGGAGGGGAATGAAGAGGGGGAGGGACGGCAGGTGGTGAAGAATGAAGTGGGGGAGGGAGGGGATGGTGGAGGGGAATGAAGAGGGGGTGGTACGGGGAAGGGGAGTGGAATGAAGAGGGTGAGGGAGGGGGTGGTGGAGTGGAATGAAGAGGGGGAGGGAGGGGGAAGGTGGAGGTGAATGAAGAGGGGGTGGTACGGGGAAGGGGAGGGGAATGAAGAGGGGGAGGGAGGGGGTGGTAGAGTGGAATGAAGAGGGGGAGGGAGGAGGAAGGTGGAGGTGAATGAAGAGGGGGAGGGAGGGGATGGTGGAGGGGAATGAAGAGGGGGAGGCAGCGGTTGGTGGAGGGCAATGATGAGGGGGAGGGAGGGGTGGTGGTGTGGAATGAACAGGGGAGGGAGGGGTTGATAGAGGGGAATGAGGAGGGAAAGGGAGGGGGAGGTGGCGAAGAATGAAGAAGGGGAGGGAGGGGTTGTAAGAGGGGAATGAAGAGGGGGAGGGAGGGGGTGGTGGAGGGGAATGAAGAGGGGGAGGGAGGGGGTGGTTGATGGGAATGAAGAGGGGGAGGGAGGGGGAGGTGGATGGGAATGAAGAGGGGGAGGGAGGGGGTGGTGGAGTGGAATGAAGAGGGGGTGAGAGGGGGTGGTGGAGGGGAATAAAGAGGGGGAGGGAGGGGGTGGTGGAGGAGAAAGAAGAGGGGGTGAGAGGGGGTGGTGGAGGGGTATGAAAAGTGGTTGGGAGGGGGTGGTGGAGGAGAATGAAGCGGGGGAAGGAGGGGGTGGTTGAGGGGAATGAAGAGGTGGAGGGACGGGGAGGTGGAGGAGAATGAAGAGGAGTGGGAGGGGGAGGTGGATGGGAATGAAGAGGAGGAGGGAGGGGGAGGAGGATGGGAATGAAGATGGGGTGTGAGGGGCAGGTGGAGGGGAATGAAGAGGGTGAGGGATTGGGAGGTGGATGGGAATGAAGAAGGGGAAGGGTGGGGGTGGTGGAGGGAAAAGAAGAGGGGGAGGGAAGGGTAGGGGAGGGGAATGACGAGGGGTAGGGAGGGGGAGGTGGATTGGAAGGAAAAGGGGTCGGGTGGGGGTGGTGGAGGAGAATGAGGAGGGGCCGGGAGGGGGTGTTTGAGGGGAATGATGAGGGAGAGGGAGGGGGAGGTGTAGTAGAATGAAGAGGGGGAGGGAGGGGGAGGTGGATGGGAATGAAGATGGGGAGCGAGGGACAGGTAGAGGGGAATGAAGTGGGGGAGGGAGGGGGAGGTGGAGGGGAATGAAGAGGGGAGGGAGGGGGATGTGGATGGGAATGAAGATGGGGAGGGAGGTGGAGGTGGAGGGGAAGGAAAAGTGGTTGGGAGGGCGTGGTGGAGGAGAATGAAGAGGGGGAGTGAGGTGGAGTGGAATTAAGAGGGGAGGGAGGGGGTGGTGGATGGAATGAAGAGGGGGAGGGATGGGGTGGTGGAGCGGAATGAAAAGGTGGAGGGAGGGGGAGGTTTAGGGGAATGAATAGGGGGAGGGAGGGGGAGGTGGAGGGGAATGAAGAGGGGGAGTAAGGGGTGGTGGAGGGGAAGTAAGAGGGGGAGGGAGGGGAGGGGAGGGGAAAGAAGAGGTGGAGGGAGGGGGAGGGTGGAGGGGTATGAAAAGGGGGAGGGAAGGGGTGGTGGAGGAGAATGAAGAGGGGGAGGGAGGGGGAGGTGGATGGGAATGAAGAGGGGGAGGGAGGGGGAGGTGGTTGGGAATGATAATGGGGAGGGAGTGGCATGTGGAGTGGAATGAAGAGGGGGAGGAAGGGGGAGGTGGAGGCGAATGAAGAGGGGAGGGTGGGGGAGGAGGATGGGAATGAAGAGGGGGAGGGAGGGGGAGGTGGATGGGAATGAAGATGGGGAGGGAGGGGCATGTGGAGGGGAATGAAAAGGGGAGGGAGGGGGTGGTTGATGGGAATGAAGAGGGGGAGGGAGGTGGAGGTGGATGGGAACGAAGAGGGGAGGGAGAGGGAGGTGGATGGGAAAGAGGAGGGGAGGGAGTGTGAGGTGGATGGGAATGAAGAGCGGGAGGAATGGGGTGGTGGAGGGGAAAGAAGAGGGGGAGGAGGGGAAGGTGGAGTGGAATGAAGAGGGGGGAGGGGGTGGTGGAGGGGAATGAAGAGCGGAGGGAGGGGGAGGTGGCGAAGAATGAAGTGGGGGATGGAGTGGATGGTGGAGGGGAATGAAGAGGGGGAGGGCGGGGTTGGTGGAGGGCAATGACGAGGGGGAGGGAGGGGGTGGTGGAGTGGAATACAGTGGGGGACGGAGGGGGAGGTGGAGTGGAATGAAGAGTGGGAGGCAGGGGGAGTGAGGGGGTGGTGGATGGGAATGAAGAGGGGGAGGGAGGGGGATGGGGAGGGGGAGGCGAATGAAGAGGGGGAGGGAACAGGTGGTTGATGGGAATGAAGAGGGGGAGACAGGGGGTGGTGGAGTGGAATGAAAAGGGGGAGGGAGGGGTAGGTGGAGGTGAATGAAGAGGGGGAAGGTGGAGGACGGGGAGGGAATGAAGAGGGGGAGGTAGGGGGAGGTAGGGGCAGGGAAGGGGAGGTGGAGAAGTTTGAAGTGGGGGAAGGAGGGGATGGTGGAGGGGAATGAAGAGGGGGAGGTACGGGGTGGGGGAGGGAGGTGGTGGTGGACTGGAATGAAGAGAGGGAGGGATGGGTAGGTGGAGGTGAATGAAGAGGGGGAGGGAGAAAGAGGGGGAGGGGAATGAAGAGGGGGAGGGAACAGGTGGTTGATGGGAATGAAGAGGGGGAGACAGGGGCTGGTGGAGTGGAATGAAAATGGGGCGGGAGGGGTAGGTGGAGGTGAATGAAGAGGGGGAGGGAGGAGGAGGTGAGGGGAATGAAGAGGGGGAGAGAGGGGGAGGGGAATGAAGAGGGGGAGAGAGGGGGAGGGAGGGGGAGGTGGTGGAGGGCAGTGAAGAGGGGGTGGTACGGGGAGGGAGAGGGGAATGAAGGGGGGGAGGGAGGGGGTGGTGGAGTGGAATGAAGAGGGGCAGGGAGGGGTAGGTGGAGGTGGAGGGGAAGGGGAATGAAGAGGGGTAGGGAGGGGGAGGGGGATGGGAAAGAGGAGGGGAGGGAGGGTGAGGTGGATGGGAATGATGAGCGGGAGGGATGGGGTGGTGGAGGGGAAGGAAGAGGGGGAGGGAGGGGGAGGGAGGGGGAGGGAGGGAGGGGAAGGGAGGGGAAGGTGGAGTGGAATGAAGAGGGGGGAGGGGTGGTGGAGGGGAATGAAAAGGGGAGGGAGGGGGTGGTTGATGGGAATGAAGAGGGGGAAGGAGGGGGAGGTGGAGGAGAATGAAGAGGGGGAGGGAGGGGGAGGTGGATGGGAAAGAGGAGGGGAGGGAGGGTGAGGTGGATGGGAATGAAGAGCGGGAGGGATGGGGTGGTGGAGGGGAAAGAAGAGGGGGAGGGAGGGGAAGGTGGAGTGGAATGAAGAGGGGGGGGAGGGGGTGGTGGAGGGGAATGAAGAGGGGGAGGGCGGGGTTGGTGGAGGGCAATGACGAGGGGGAGGGAGGGGGTGGTGGAGTGGAATAAAGAGGGGGACGGAGGTGGAGTGGAATGAAGAGTGGGAGGCAGGGGGAGGGAGGGGGTGGTGGATGGGAATGAAGAGGGGGAGGGAGGGGGATGGGGAGGGGAATGAAGAGGGGGAGGGATGGGGAGGGGGAGGCGAATGAAGAGGGGGAGGGAACAGGTGGTTGATGGGAATGAAGAGGGGGAGACAGGGGGTGGTGGAGTGGAATGAAGAGGGGGATGGAGGGGTTGGTGGAGGGGAATGAAAAGGGGGAGGGAGGGGTAGGTGGAGGTGAATGAAGAGGGGGAAGGTGGAGGACGGGGAGGGAATGAAGAGGGGGAGGTAGGGGCAGGGAGGGGGAGGTGGAGAAGATTGAAGTGGGGGAAGGAGGGGATGGTGGAGGGGAATGAAGAGGGGGAGGGAGAGATTAGTGGAGGGCAATGAAGAGGGGGAGGTACGGGGAGGGGGAGGGAGGTGGTGGTTGACTGGAATGAAGAGGGGGAGGGATGGGTAGGTGGAGGTGAATGAAGAGGGGGAGGGAAGAGGGAGGGGAATGAAGAGAGGGTGGGAGGGGGAGGGGAATGAAGAGGGGGAGGGAGGGGGAGGGGAATGAAGAGGGCGAGGGAGGGGGAGGTGGATGGGAATGAAAAGGGGGACGGTGGGGGTGTTGGAGGGGAATGAAGAGGGGGAGGGAGGGGGAGGTGGATTGGATTGAAGAGGGGGAGGGAGGGGGTGGTGGAGTGGAATAAAGAGGGGGAGGGATGGGGAGTTGTAGTGGAATGAAGAGTGGGAGGGAGGGGGAGGGAGTGGGTGGTGGATGGGAATGAAGAGGGGGAGGGAGCGGGATGGAGAGGGGAATGAAGAGGGGGAGGGAGGGGGCGGGTGAGGGGAATGAAGAGGGGGAGGTTGGGGGTGGAGGAGTGGAATGAAGAGGGGGCGGGAGGGGTAGGTGGAGGTGAATGAAGAGGGGGAGGGAGGAGGAGGGGGAGGGGAATGAAGAGGGGGAGAGAGGGGGAGGGGATTGAAGAGGGGGCAGGAGGGGTAGGTGGAGGTGAATGAAGAGGGGGAGGGAGGAGGGGGAGGGGAATGAAGAGGGGGAGGGAGGGGGAGGGGAATGAAGAGAGGGATGGAGGGGGAAGTGGTGAAGAATGAAGTGGGGGAGGGAGGGGATGGTGGAGGGGAATGAAGAGGGGGAGGGAGGGGTTGGTGGAGTGGAATGAAGAGATGGAGGGAGGGGTAGGTGGAGGTGAATGAAGAGGGGGAGGGAGGGGGAGGTGGATGGGAATGAAGAGGGGGAGGGAGAGGGAGGTGGAGGAGAATGAAGAGGGGGAGGGAGGGGGAGGTGGATGGGAATGAAGAGGGGAGAGAGGGGGAGGGGAATGAAGAGGGGGCAGGAGGGGTAGGTGGAGGTGAATGAAGAGGGGGAGGGAGGAGGAGGGGGAGGGGAATGAAGAGGGGGAGGGAGGGGGAGGGGAATGAAGAGAGGGATGGAGGGGGAAGTGGTGAAGAATGAAGTGGGGGAGGGAGGGGATGGTGGAGGGGAATGAAGAGGGGGAGGGAGGGGTTGGTGGAGGGGAATGAAGAGATGGAGGGAGGGGTAGGTGGAGGTGAATGAAGTGGGGGAGGGAGAGGGAGGTGTAGGAGAATGAAGAGGGGGAGGTGGATGGGAATGAAGAGGGGGAGGGAGAGGGAGGTGGAGGAGAATGAAGAGGGGGAGGGAGGGGGAGGTGGATGGGAATGAAGAGGGGGAGGGTGGGGGTGTTGGATGGGAATGAAGAGGGGGAGGGAAGTGGTGGTGGAGTGGAATGAAGAGTGGGAGGGAGGGGGAGGGAGGGGGTGGTGGATGGGATTGAAGAGGGGGAGGGAGGGGGAGGGGGAGGGGAATGAAGAGGGGGAGGGATGTGGAGGGGTAGGAGAATGAAGAGGGGGAGACAGGGGGTGGTGGAGTGGAAAGAGGAGGGGGAGGGAGGGGTTGGTGGAGGGGAATGAAGAGGGGGAGGGTGGGGGTGGTGGAGTGGAATGAAGAGGGGGAGGGAGGGGTAGGTGGAGGTGAATGAAGAGGGTGAAGGAGGAGGACTGGGAGGGGAATGAAGAGGGGGAGGGAGGGGAGGTGAATGAAGAGGGGGAGGGAGGGCGAGGTGGTGAAGAATGAAGTGGGGGAGGGAGGGGGAGGGGGAGGCGAATGAAGAGGAGGAGTTAAAGGGTGTTGGATGGGAATGAAGAGGGGGAGGGAGAGGGTGGTGGAGTGAAATGAAGAGGGGGAGGGAGGGGTTGGTGGAGGGGAATGATGAGCGGGAGGGATGGGGTGGTGGAGGGGAAAGAAGAGGGGGAGGGAGGGAGAGGGAGGGGAAGGTGGAGTGGAATGAAGAGGGGGAGGGAGGGGGAGGGAGGGGACGGTGGAGTGGAATGAAGAGGGGGAGGGGGTGGTGGAGGGGAATGAAGAGGGGGAGGGAGGGGGAGGTGGATGGGAATGAAGATGGGGAGGGAGGAGCATGTTGAGGGGAATGAAAAGGGGAGGGAGGGGGTGGTTGATGGGAATGAAGAGGGGGAGGGAGTGGGAGGTGGAGGAGAATGAAGAGGGGGAGGGAGGGGGAGGTGGATGGGAATGAAGAGGGGAGGGAGAGGGAGGTGGATGGGAAAGAGGAGGGGAGGGAGGGTGAGGTGGAGGGGAAAGAAGAGGGGGAGGGAGGGGGAGGGAGGGGAAGGTGGAGTGGAATGAAGAGGGGTGGAGGGGGTATTGGAGGGGAATGAAAAGGGGGAGGGAGGGGGAGGTGGTGAAGAATGAATTGGGGGATGGAGTGGATGGTGGAGGGCAATGACGAGGGGGAGGGAGGGGGTGTTGGAGGGCAATGTCGAGGGGCAGGGAGGGGGTGGTGGAGTGGAATAAAGAGGGGGACAGAGAGGGAGGTGGAGTGGAATGAAGAGTGGGAGGCAGGGGGAGGGGAATGAAGAGGGGGAGGGAGGGGGTGGTGGATGGGAATGAAGAGGGGGAGGGAGGGGGATGGGGAGGAGAATGAAGAGGAGGAGGCGAATGAAGAGGGGGAGGGAACAGGTGGTTGATGGGAATGAAGAGGGGGAGACAGGGGGTGGTGGAGTGGAATGAAGAGGGGGATGGAGGGGTTGGTGGAGTGGAATGAAGAGGAGGATGGAGGGGGTGGTGGAGTGGAATGAAAAGGGGGAGGGAAGTGTAGGTGGAGGTGAATGAAGAGGGGGAAGGTGGAGGACGGGGAGGGAATGAAGAGGAGGAGGTAGTGGGAAGTGAGGGGCAGGGAGGGGGAGGTGGAGAAGATTGAAGTGGGGGAAGGAGGGGATGGTGGAGGGGAATGAAGAGGGGGAGGGGAATGAAGAGGGGGAGGGAGGTGGTGGTGGACTGGTATGAAGAGGGGGAGGGATGGGTAGGTGGAGGTGAATGAAGAGGGGGAGGGAGGAAGAGGGGGAGGGGAATGAAGAGAGGGAGGGAGGGGGAGGGGAATGAAGAGGGGGAGGGAGGGGGAGCGGAATGAAAAGGGCGAGGGAGGGGGAGGTGGATGGGCATGAAAAGGGGCAGGCTGGGGGTGTTGGAGGGGAATGAAGAGGGGGAGGGAGGGGGAGGTGGATTGGAATGAAGAGGGGGAGGGAGGGGGTGGTGGAGTGGAATGAAGAGGGGGAGGGAGAGGGATGGAGAGGGGAATGAAGAGGGGGAGGGAGGGGGCGGGTGAGGGGAATGAAGAGGGGGAGGGATGGGGAGGGGGAGGCGCATGAAGAGAAGGAGGGAAAACGTGGTGGATGGGAATGAAGCGGGGAAGGAGGGGGTGGTGGAGTGGAATGAATAGGGGGAGGTTGGGGGTGGAGGAGTGGAGTGAAGAGGGGGCGGGAGGGGCAGGTGGAGGTGAATGAAAAGGGGGAGGGAGGAAGAGGGGGAGGGGAATGAAGAGGGGGAGAGAGGGGAAGGGGAATGAAGAGGGGGTGGGAGGGGTAGGGGAATGAAGAGGGGGTGGGAGGGGTATGTGGAGGTGAATGAAGGGGGCAGGGAGGGGGAGGGGGAGGGGAATGAAGAGGGGGAGGGAGGGGGAGGGGAATGAAGAGAGGGATGGAGGGGGAGGTGGTGAAGAATGAAGTGGGGGAGGGAGGGGATGGTGGAGGGGAATGAAGAGTTGCAGGGAGGGGTTGGTGGACGGCAATGAAGAGGGGGTGGTACGGCGAGGGGGAGGGGAATGAAGAGGGGGAGGAAGGGGGTGGTGGAGTGGAATGAAGAGATGGAGGGAGGGGTAGGTGGAGGTGAATGAAGAGGGAGAGTGAGGAGAAGGGGAGGGGAATGAAGAGGGGAGGGTCGGGGTGTTGCAGGGGAATGAAGAGGGGGAGAGAGGGGGAGGTGGATGGGAATGATGATGGGGAGGGAGGGGGAGGTGGAGGAGAATGAAAAGTGGTCGTGAGGGGGTGGTGGAGGAGAATGAAGGGGGGAGGGAGGGGGAGGTGGAGGAGAATGAAGAGGGGAAGGGAGACGGTGGTGGATGTGAATGAAGATGGGAAGGGAGGGGCAGGTAGAGGGGAATGAGGAGGCGGAGGGAAGGGGAGGTGGTTGGGAATGAAGAGGGGGAGAGAGGGATTGGTGGAGGGGAATGAAGAGGGGGAGGGAGTGGGAGGTGGAGGGAAATGAAGAGGGGAGGGAGGGGGAGGTGGATGGGAATGAAGAGGGGAGGGCAGGGGTTGGTGGAGGAGAATGAAGAGGTGGAGGGAGGGGGTGGTGAAGGGCAATGAAGAGGGGATGGGAGGAGGTGGTAGAGTGGAATGAAGTGGGGGAGGGAGGGGGAGGTGGAGGAGAATGAAGAGGGGGAGGGAGGGGGAGGTGGATGGGAATGAAGAGGGGGAGGGAGAGGGAGGTGGATGGGAATGAAGAGTGGGAGGGAGGGGTAGGTGGAGGTGAATGAAGAGGGGGAGGGGAATGAAGAGGGGGAGGTATGGGGAGGGGAATGAAGAGGTGGAGGGAGGGGGAGGGGAATGAAGAGGGGGAGGGAGAGGGAGGTGGATGGGAATGAAAAGGGGGAGGGAGGGGGAGGTGGATGGGAATGAAAAGGGGGTGGGAGGGGGAGGTGGATGGGAATGAAGAGGGGGAGAGAGCGGGATGGAGAGGGGAATGAAGAGGGGGAGGGAGGGGGAGGTGGATGGGAATGAAGAGTGGGAGGGAGGGGGTGTCGGATGGGAATGAAGAGGGGGAGAGAGCGGGATGGAGAGGGGAATGAAGAGTGGGAGGGAGGGGGCGGGGGAGGGAATGAAGAGGGGGAGGGATGGGGATGGGGACGCGAATGAAGAGGAGGAGTTAAAGGGTGGTGGATGGGAATGAAGAGGGGGAGGGAGGGGGTGGTGGAGTGGAATGAAGAGGGGGAGGGAGGGGTTGGTGGAGGGGAATGAAGAGGGGGAGGGGGGTGGTGGAGTGGAATGAAGAGGGGCGGGAGGGGTAGGTGGAGGTGAATGAAGAGGGGGAGGGAGGAGGAGTGGAGGGGAATGAAGAGGGGGAGAGAGGCGGAGGGGTATGAAGAGGGGGAGAGAGGGGGAGGGGAATGAAGAGCGGGAGGGAGGGGGAGGTGGTGAAGAATGAAGTGGGGGAGGGAGGGGATGGTGGAGGGGAATGAAGGGGGGGAGGGAGGGGTTGGTGGAGGGCAGTGAAGAGGGAATGTTACGGGGAGGGAGAGGGGAATGAAGGGGGGGAGGGAGGGGGTGGTGGAGTGGAATGAAGAGGTGCAGGGAGGGGTAGGTGGAGGTGAATGAAGAGGGGGAGTGAGGAGGAGGGGAAGGGGAATGAAGAGGGGTAGGGAGGGGGAGGGAGGGGGAGGTGGTGCAGAATGAAGTGGGGGATGGAGGGGATGGTGGAGGGGATTGAAGAGTGGGAGGGAGGGGTTGGTGGAGGGCAATGACGAGGGGGAGGGAGGGGGTGGTGGAGTGGAACGAAGAGGGGAGGGATGGGGTGGGAGAGGGGAATGAAGAGGGGGAGGGAGAGGGGAATGAAGAGGGGGTGGGAGGGGGAGGTGCTGAAGAATGAAGAGGGGGTGGGAGGGTGTGCAAGAGGGGAATGAAGAGGGTGGTGGAGGGGAATGAAGAGCGGGAGGGAGGGGGAGGTGGAGTGGAATGAAGAGGGGAGGGAACGGGTGGTGGATTGGAATGAAGAGGGGGAGGGAGGGGGTGGTGGATGGGAATGAAGAGGGGGAGGGAGGGGGATGGGGAGGAGAATGAAGAGGAGGAGGCGAATGAAGAGGGGGAGGGAACAGGTGGTTGATGGGAATGAAGAGGGGGAGACAGGGGGTGGTGGAGTGGAATGAAGAGGGGGATGGAGGGGTTGGTGGAGTGGAATGAAGAGGGGGATGGAGGGGGTGGTGGAGTGGAATGAAAAGGGGGAGGGAGGTGTAGGTGGAGGTGAATGAAGAGGGGGAAGGTGGAGGACGGGGAGGGAATGAAGAGGGGGAGGGAGGGGGTGGTGTAAGAGAATGAAGAGGGAGAGGGAGGTCGATGGGAATGAAGATGGGGAGCGAGGAACAGGTAGAAGGGAATGAAGAGGGGGAGGGAGGGGGTGGTGGAGGGAAAGGAATAGGGGGAGGGAAGGGTAGGGAAAGGGGAATGACGAGGGGTAGGGAGGGGGAGGTGGATTGGAAGGAAATGGGGTAGGGAGGGGGTGGTGGAGGAGAAAGAAGAGGGGGAGGGAGGGTGTGGTTGAGGGGAATGAAGAGCGAGAGGGAAGGGGAGGTGTAGGAGAATGAAGAGGGAGAGGGAGGTGGATGGGAATGAAGATGGCGAGCGAGGGACAGGTAGAGAGGAATGAAGAGCGGGAGGGAGGGTGTGGTGGAGGGGAATGAAGAGGGGGATGGAGGGGGAGGCTGAAGGGAATGAAGAGGGGAGGGGCTGGGAGGGGGAGGGGAATGAAAAGGGCGAGGGAGGGGGAGGTGGATGGGCATGAAAAGGGGCAGGGTGGGGGTGTTGGAGGGGAATGAAGAGGGGGAGGGAGGGGGAGGTGGATTGGAATGAAGAGGGGGAGGGAGGGGGTGGTGGAGTGGAATGAAGAGGGGGCGGGAGGGGCAGGTGGAGGTGAATGAAAAGGGGGAGGGAGGAGGAGGGGGAGGGGAATGAAGAGGGGGAGAGAGGGGGAGGGGAATGAAGAGGGGGTGAGAGGGGTATGTGGAGGTGAATGAAGGGGGCGGGGAGGGGGAGGGGAATGAAGAGGGGGAGGGAGGGGAGGGGAATGAAGAGAGGGATGGAGGGGGAGGTGGTGAAGAATGAAGTGGGGGAGGGAGGGGATGGTGGAGGGGAATGAAGAGTTGGAGGGAGGGGTTGGTGGACGGCAATGAAGAGGGGGTGGTACGGCGAGGGGGAGGGGAATGAAGAGGGGGAGGAAGGGGGTGGTGGAGTGGAATGAAGAGATGGAGGGAGGGGTAGGTGGAGGTGAATGAAGAGGGGGAGTGAGGAGAAGGGGAGGGGAATGAAGAGGGGGAGGGTCGGGGTGTTGCAGGGGAATGAAGAGGGGGAGAGAGGGGGAGGTGGATGGGAATGATGATGGGGAGGGAGGGGGAGGTGGAGGAGAATGAAAAGTGGTCGTGAGGGGGTGGTGGAGGAGAATGAAGGGGGGAGGGAGGGGGAAGTGGAGGAGAATGAAGAGGGGAAGGGAGAGGGTGGTGGATGTGAATGAAGATGGGGAGGGAGGGGCAGGTAGAGGGGAATGAAGAGGCAGAGGGAAGGGGAGGTGGTTGGGAATGAAGAGGGGGAGAGAGGGATTGGTGGAGGGGAATGAAGAGGGGGAGGGAGTGGGAGGTGGAGGGAAATGAAGAGGGGGAGGGAGGGGGAGGTGGATGGGAATGAAGAGGGGAGGGCAGGGTTGGTGGAGGAGAATGAAGAGGTGGAGGGAGGGGGTGGTGAAGGGCAATGAAGAGGGGATGGGAGGAGGTGGTAGAGTGCAATGAAGTGGGGGAGGGAGGGGGAGGTGGAGGAGAATGAAGAGGGGGAGGGAGGGGAGGTGGATGGGAATGAAGAGGGGGAGGGAGAGGGAGGTGGATGGGAATGAAGAGGGGGAGGGTGGGGGTGTTGGAGGGGAATGAAGAGGGGGTGGGAAGGGGAGGTGGAGTGGAATAAAGAGGGGGTGGGGGTGGAGGTGGAGTGGAATGAAGAGGGGGAGGGCAGGGGCGGGGGAGGGGAATGAAGAGGGGGAGGGAGGGGGAGGGGGAGGGGAATGAAGAGGGGGAGGGATGTGGATGGGAATGAAGATGGGGAGCGAGGAACAGGTAGAAGGGAATGAAGAGGGGGAGGGAGGGGGTGGTGGAGGGAAAGGAATAGGGGGAGGGAAGGGTAGGGAAAGGGGAATGACGAGGGGTAGGGAGGGGGAGGTGGATTGGAAGGAAATGGGGTAGGGAGGGGGTGGTGGAGGAGAAAGAAGAGGGGGAGGGAGGGTGTGGTTGAGGGGAATGAAGAGCGAGAGGGAGGGGGAGGTGTAGGAGAATGAAGAGGGAGAGGGAGGTGGATGGGAATGAAGATGGCGAGCGAGGGACAGGTAGAGAGGAATGAAGAGCAGGAGAGAGGGTGTGGTGGAGGGGAATGAAGAGGGGGATGGAGGGGGAGGCTGAAGGGAATGAAGAGGGGAGGGGCTGGGAGGGGGAGGGGAATGAAAAGGGCGAGGGAGGGGCAGGTGGATGGGCATGAAAAGGGGCAGGGTGGGGGTGTTGGAGGGGAATGAAGAGGGGGAGGGAGGGGGAGGTGGATTGGAATGAAGAGGGGGAGGGAGGGGGTGGTGGAGTGGAATGAAGAGGGGGAGGGAGCGGGATGGAGAGGGGAATGAAGAGGGGGAGGGAGTGGGCGGGTGAGGGGAATGAAGAGGGGGAGGGATGGGGAGGGGGAGGCGAATGAAGAGAAGGAGGGAAAACGTGGTGGATGGGAATGAAGCGGGGAAGGAGGGGGTGGTGGAGTGGAATGAATCGGGGGAGTTTGGGGGTGGAGGAGTGGAATGAAGAGGGGGCGGGAGGGGCAGGTGGAGGTGAATGATATGGGGGAGGGAGGAGGAGGGGGAGGGGAATGAAGAGGGGGAGAGAGGGGGAGGGGAATGAAGAGGGGGTGGGAGGGGTATGTGGAGGTGAATGAAGGGGGCAGGGAGGGGGAGGGGGAGGGGAATGAAGAGGGGGAGGGAGGGGGAGGGGAATGAAGAGAGGGATGGAGGGGGAGGTGGTGAAGAATGAAGTGGGGGAGGGAGGGGATGGTGGAGGGGAATGAAGAGGGGGAGGAAGGGGGTGGTGGAGTGGAATGAAGAGATGGAGGGAGGGGTAGGTGGAGGTGAATGAAGAGGGGGAGTGAGGAGAAGGGGAGGGGAATGAAGAGGGGGAGGGTCGGGGTGTTGCAGGGGAATGAAGAGGGGGAGAGAGGGGGAGGTGGATGGGAATGATGATGGGGAGGGAGGGGAGGTGGAGGAGAATGAAAAGTGGTCGTGAGGGGGTGGTGGAGGAGAATGAAGATGGGGAGGGAGGGGCAGGTAGAGGGGAATGAAGAGGCGGAGTGAAGGGGAGGTGGTTGGGAATGAAGAGGGGGAGAGAGGGATTGGTGGAGGGGAATGAAGAGGGGGAGGGAGTGGGAGGTGGAGGGAAATGAAGAGGGGGAGGGAGGGGGAGGTGGATGGGAATGAAGAGGGGAGGGCAGGGGTTGGTGGAGGAGAATGAAGAGGTGGAGGGAGGGGGTGGTGAAGGGCAATGAAGAGGGGATGGGAGGAGGTGGTAGAGTGGAATGAAGTGAGGGAGGGAGGGGAAGGTGGAGGAGAATGAAGAGGGGGAGGGAGGGGAGGTGGATGGGAATGAAGAGGGGGAGGGAGAGGGAGGTGGATGGGAATGAAGAGGGGGAGGGTGGGGGTGTTGGAGGGGAATGAAGTGGGGGAGGGAAGGGGAGGTGGAGTGGAATAAAGAGGGGGTGGGAGGGGGAGGTGGAGTGGAATGAAGAGGGGGAGGGCAGGGGCGGGGGAGGGGAATGAAGAGGGGGAGGGAGGGGGAGGGGGAGGGGAATGAAGAGGGGGAGGGATGTGGAGGGGGAGGAGAATGAAGAGGGGGAGGGAATGAGTGGTTGATGGGAATGAAGAGGGGGAGATAGGGGGTGGTGGAGTGGAAAGAAGAGGGGGAGGGAGGGGTTGGTGGAGGGGAATGAAGAGGGGGAGGGTGGGGTGGTGGAGTGGAATGAAGAGGGGGAGGGAGGGGTAGCTGGAGGTGAATGAAGAGGGGGAAGGTGGAGGACGGGGAGGGGAATGAAGAGGGGAAGGGAGGGGGAGGAGAATGAAGAGGGGGAGGGAGGGCGAGGTGGTGAAGAATGAAGTGGGGGAGGGAGGGGATGGTGGAGGGGAATTAGGAGGGGGAGGGAGTGGTTGGTGGAGGGCAATGAAGAGGGGGAGGTACGGGTAGGGGGAGGGGAATGAAGAGTGGGAGGGAGGGGTAGGTGGAGGTAAATGAAGAGGGGGAGGGGAATGAGGAGGGGGAGGGAGGGGGAGGGGAATGAGGAGGGGGAGGGAGGGGGAGGGAGGGGGAGGGGAATGAAGAGGGGGAGGGAGAGGGAGGTGGATGGGAATGAAAAGGGGGAGGCAGGGGGAGGTGGATGGGAATGAAAAGTGGGAGGGAGGGGGAGGTGGATGGGAATGAAGAGGGGGAGAGAGCGGGATGGAGAGGGGAATGAAGAGGGGGAGGGAGGGGGAGGTGGATGGGAATGAAGAGTGGGAGGGAGGGGGTGTCGGATGGCAATGAAGAGGGGGAGAGAGCGGGATGGAGAGGGGAATGAAGAGGGGGAGGGAGGGGGCGGGGGAGGGAATGAAGAGGGGGAGGGATGGGGAGGGGGAGGCGAATGAAGAGGAGGAGTTAAAGGGTGGTGGATGGGAATGAAGAGGGGGAGGGAGGGGGTGGTGGAGTGGAATGAAGAGGGGGTGGGAGGGGTTGGTGGAGGGGAATGAAGAGGGGGAGGGGGTGGTGGAGTGGAATGAAGAGGGGCGGGAGGGGTAGGTGGAGGTGAATGAAGAGGGGGAGGGAGGAGGAGTGGAGGGGAATGAAGAGGGGGAGAGAGGCGGAGGGGAATGAAGAGGGGGAGAGAGGGGGAGGGGAATGAAGAGCGGGAGGGAGGGGGAGGTGGTGAAGAATGAAGTGGGGGAGGGAGGGGATGGTGGATGGGAATGAAGTTGGGGAGGGAGGGGCAGGTTGAGGGGGAATGAAGAGGGGGAGGGAGGGGGTGGTGGAGGGGAATGAAGAGGGGGAGGGTGGGGTGGTGGAGGGGAATGAAGAGGGGGAGGGAGTGGGAGGTTGAGAGGAATGAAGAGGGGGAGGGATGGGGAGGTGGATGGGAATGAAGAGGGGAAGGCAGGGGGTGGTGGAGGAGAATGAAGACGGGGAGCGAGGGGGTGGTGGAGGGCAATGAAGAGGGGATGGGAGGGATGTGGTAGAGGGGAATAAAGTGGGGGAGGGAGGCGGAGGTGGTGAAGAATGAACGGGGGAGGGAGGGCGTGGAAGAGGGGAATGAGGAGGGGGAGGGAGGGGGTGGTGGAGGGGAATGAAGAGGGGGACGGAGGGGATGGTGGAGTGGAATGAAGAGGGGCTGGTGGAGGGGAATGAAGAGGGGGAGGGTGGGGTGGTGGAGGGGAAGGAAGAGGGGGAGGGAGGGGGAGGTGGAGGTGAATGAAAAGGTGAGGGACGGGATGGTGGAGTGGAATGAAGAGGGGGTGGGAGGGTGTGGTGGAGTAAATGAAGAGGGGGAAGGAGGGGGTGGTGATGGGGAAGGAAGAGGGGGAGGGAGGCGGAGGTGGAGGGTGATGAAAAGTGGAAGGGAGGGTGTGGTGGAGGAGAATGAAGAGGGGGAGGGAGTGGGTGGTTGAGGGGAATGAAGAGGGGGAGGGACGAAGAGGGGGAGGGACGGGGAGATGGAGGAGAATGAAGAGGGGAGGGAGGGGAGGTGGATGGGAATGAAGAGGGGGAGGGAGGGGGAGGTGGATGGGAATGAAGAGGGGGATGGAGGGGGAGGTGGATGGGAATGAAGATGGGGAGGGAGGGGCAGGAGGAGGGGAATGAAGAGGGGGATGGAGGGGGAGGTGATGGGAATGAAGAGGGGCAGGGAGGGGATGGTGGAGGGGAAAGAAGAGGGGGAGGGAGTGGGAGGGGGAGGTGAATTAAGAGGGGTAGGAAGGGGGAGGTGGATGGGAATGATGATGGGCAGGGAGGGGGAGGTGGAGGGGAATGAAGAGGGGGAGGGAGTGGCTGGGGGAGGAGGAGGTGAATTAAGAGGGGTTGGGAGGGGGAGGTGGATGGGAATGATGATGGGGAGGGAGGGGAACGTGGAGGGGAATGAAAAGTGGTCGGGAGGGGTTGGTGTAGGAGAATGAAGAGGGAGAGGGAGGTGGATGGGAATGAAGATGGGGAGCGAGGGACAGGTCGAGGGGAATCAAGAGGGGGAGGGAGGGTGTGGTGGAGGGGAATGAAGAGGGGGAGGGAGTGGGAGGTTGTGAAGAATGAAGTGGGGGAGAGAGGGGATGGTGGAGGGGAATGAAGAGGGGGAGGGAGGGGTTCGTGGAGGGCAACGAAGAGGGGGTGGTAAGGCGAGGGGGAGGGCAATGAAGAGGAGGAGGGAGGGGGTGGTGGAGTGGAATGAAGAGGGGGAGGGATGGGGTGGTGGAGGGGAATGAAGAGGGGGAGGGAAGGGGAGGTGGTTGGGAATGAAGAGGGGGAGAGAGGGATTGGTGGAGGGGAATGAAGAGGGGGAGGGAGTGGGAGGTGGAGGGAAATGAAGAGGGGGAGGGAGGGGGAGGTGGATGGGAATGAAGAGGGGAGGGCAGGGTTGGTGGAGGAGAATGAAGAGGTGGAGGGAGGGGGTGGTGAAGGGCAATGAAGAGGGGATGGGAGGAGGTGGTAGAGTGGAATGAAGTGGGGGAGGGAGGGGGAGGTGGAGGAGAATGAAGAGGGGGAGGGAGGGGAGGTGGATGGGAATGAAGAGGGGGAGGGAGAGGGAGGTGGATGGGAATGAAGAGGGGGAGGGTGGGGGTGTTGGAGGGGAATGAAGTGGGGGAGGGAAGGGGAGGTGGAGTGGAATAAAGATGGGGTGGGAGGGGGCGGTGGAGTGGAATGAAGAGGGGGAGGGCAGGGGCGGGGGAGGGGAATGAAGAGGGGGAGGGAGGGGGAGGGGGAGGGGAATGAAGAGGGGGAGGGATGTGGAGGGGGAGGAGAATGAAGAGGGGGAGGGAATGAGTGGTTGATGGGAATGAAGAGGGGGAGACAGGGGGTGGTGGAGTGGAAAGAAGAGGGGGAGGGAGGGGTTGGTGGAGGGGAATGAAGAGGGGGAGGGTGGGGTGGTGGAGTGGAATGAAGAGGGGGAGGGAGGGGTAGCTGGAGGTGAATGAAGAGGGGGAAGGTGGAGGACGGGGAGGGGAATGAAGAGGGGAAGGGAGGGGGAGGAGAATGAAGAGGGGGAGGGAGGGCGAGGTGGTGAAGAATGAAGTGGGGGAGGGAGGGGATGGTGGAGGGGAATTAGGAGGGGGAGGGAGTGGTTGGTGGAGGGCAATGAAGAGGGGGAGGTACGGGTAGGGGGAGGGGAATGAAGAGTGGGAGGGAGGGGTAGGTGGAGGTAAATGAAGAGGGGGAGGGGAATGAAGAGGGGGAGGGATGGGGAGGGGAATGAGGAGGGGGAGGGAGGGGGAGGGGAATGAAGAGGGGGAGGGAGAGGGAGGTGGATGGGAATGAAAAGGGGGAGGCAGGGGGAGGTGGATGGGAATGAAAAGTGGGAGGGAGGGGGAGGTGGATGGGAATGAAGAGGGGGAGAGAGCGGGATGGAGAGGGGAATGAAGAGGGGGAGGGAGGGGGAGGTGGATGGGAATGAAGAGTGGGAGGGAGGGGGTGTCGGATGGGAATGAAGAGGGGGAGAGAGCGGGATGGAGAGGGGAATGAAGAGGGGGAGGGAGGGGGCGGGGGAGGGAATGAAGAGGGGGAGGGATGGGGAGGGGGAGGCGAATGAAGAGGAGGAGTTAAAGGGTGGTGGATGGGAATGAAGAGGGGGAGGGAGGGGGTGGTGGAGTGGAATGAAGAGGGGGTGGGAGGGGTTGGTGGAGGGGAATGAAGAGGGGGAGGGGGTGGTGGAGTGGAATGAAGAGGGGCGGGAGGGGTAGGTGGAGGTGAATGAAGAGGGGGAGGGAGGAGGAGTGGAGGGGAATGAAGAGGGGGAGAGAGGCGGAGGGGAATGAAGAGGGGGAGAGAGGGGGAGGGGAATGAAGAGCGGGAGGGAGGGGGAGGTGGTGAAGAATGAAGTGGGGGAGGGAGGGGATGGTGGATGGGAATGAAGTTGGGGAGGGAGGGGCAGGTTGAGGGGGAATGAAGAGGGGGAGGGAGGGGGTGGTGGAGGGGAATGAAGAGGGGGAGGGTGGGGTGGTGGAGGGGAATGAAGAGGGGGAGGGAGTGGGAGGTTGAGAGGAATGAAGAGGGGGAGGGATGGGGAGGTGGATGGGAATGAAGAGGGGAAGGCAGGGGGTGGTGGAGGAGAATGAAGACGGGGAGCGAGGGGGTGGTGGAGGGCAATGAAGAGGGGATGGGAGGGATGTGGTAGAGGGGAATAAAGTGGGGGAGGGAGGCGGAGGTGGTGAAGAATGAACGGGGGAGGGAGGGCGTGGAAGAGGGGAATGAGGAGGGGGAGGGAGGGGGTGGTGGAGGGGAATGAAGAGGGGGACGGAGGGGATGGTGGAGTGGAATGAAGAGGGGCTGGTGGAGGGGAATGAAGAGGGGGAGGGTGGGGTGGTGGAGGGGAAGGAAGAGGGGGAGGGAGGGGGAGGTGGAGGTGAATGAAAAGGTGAGGGAGGGGATGGTGGAGTGGAATGAAGAGGGGGTGGGAGGGTGTGGTGGAGTAAATGAAGAGGGGGAAGGAGGGGGTGGTGATGGGGAAGGAAGAGGGGGAGGGAGGCGGAGGTGGAGGGTGATGAAAAGTGGAAGGGAGGGTGTGGTGGAGGAGAATGAAGAGGGGGAGGGAGTGGGTGGTTGATGGGAATGAAGAGGGGGAGGGAGGGGGAGGTGGATGGGAATGAAGAGGGGGAGGGACGAAGAGGGGGAGGGACGGGGAGATGGAGGAGAATGAAGAGGGGAGGGAGGGGAGGTGGATGGGAATGAAGAGGGGGAGGGAGGGGGAGGTGGATGGGAATGAAGAGGGGGATGGAGGGGGAGGTGGATGGGAATGAAGATGGGGAGGGTGGGGCAGGTGGAAGGGAATGAAGAGGGGGAGGGAGGGGATGGTGGAGGGGAAAGAAGAGGGGGAGGGAGTGGGAGGGGGAGGTGAATTAAGAGGGGTAGGAAGGGGGAGGTGGATGGGAATGATGATGGGCAGGGAGGGGGAGGTGGAGGGGAATGAAGAGGGGGAGGGAGTGGCTGGGGGAGGAGGAGGTGAATTAAGAGGGGTTGGGAGGGGGAGGTGGATGGGAATGATGATGGGGAGGGAGGGGAACGTGGAGGGGAATGAAAAGTGGTCGGGAGGGGTTGGTGTAGGAGAATGAAGAGGGAGAGGGAGGTGGATGGGAATGAAGATGGGGAGCGAGGGACAGGTCGAGGGGAATCAAGAGGGGGAGGGAGGGTGTGGTGGAGGGGAATGAAGAGGGGGAGGGAGTGGGAGGTTGTGAAGAATGAAGTGGGGGAGAGAGGGGATGGTGGAGGGGAATGAAGAGGGGGAGGGAGGGGTTCGTGGAGGGCAACGAAGAGGGGGTGGTAAGGCGAGGGGGAGGGCAATGAAGAGGAGGAGGGAGGGGGTGGTGGAGTGGAATGAAGAGGGGGAGGGATGGGGTGGTGGAGGGGAATGAAGAGGGGGAGGGATGTGGAGGTGGAGTGGAATGCAGAGGGGGAGGGATGTGGAGGTGGAGTGGAATGTAGAGGGGAGGGAGGGGGTGTAGGATGGGAATGAAGAGGGGGAGGGAGTGGGTGGTGGAGCGGAATGAAAAGGGGGAGTGAGGGGGAGGTGGATGGGAATGAAGAGGGGGAGGGAGGGGGAGGTGGAGTTGAATGAAGAGGGGGTGGGAGGGTGTGGTGGAGTAAATGAAGAGGGGGAAGGAGGGGGTGGTGGAGGGGAAGGAAGAGGGGGAGGGAGGCGGAGGTGGAGGGTTATGAAAAGTGGAAGGGAGGGGGTGGTGTAGGAGAATGAAGAGGGGGAGGGAGGGGGTGGTTGAGGGGAATGAAGAGGGGAAAGGACGAAGAGGAGGATTGACGAAGAGGGGGAGGGACGGGGAGGTAGAGGAGAATGAAGAGGGGAGGGAGGGGGAGGTGGATGGGAATGAAGAGGGGGAGGGAGGGGGAGGTGGATGGGAATGAAGATGGGGAGGGAGGGGCAGGTGGAGGGGAATGAAGAGGGGGATGGAGGGGGAGGTGGATGGGAATGAAGAGGGGCAGGGAGGGGCAGGTGGAGGGGAATGAAGAGGGGGATGGAGGGGGAGGTGGATGGGAATGAAGAGGGGCAGGGAGGGGGAGATTGATGGGAATGAAGAGGGGGGTGTGGGTGGTGGATGGGAATGAAGAGGGGGTGGGAGGGGGTGGCGGAGAGGAAAAAAGAGGGGGAGGATGTGGGAGTGGGGGGTGAATAAAGAGGGTTAGGGAGGGGGAGGTGGATGGGAATGAAGATGGGGAGCGAGGGAAATTTAGAGGGGAATGAAGAGGGGGAGGGAGGGTGTGGTGGAGGGGAATGAAGAGGGGGAGGGAGGGGGAGGCGGATGGGAATAAAGAGGGGGAGGGGGAGGTGGAGTGGAATGAAAAGTGGTCGGGAGGGGGTGGTGGAGGAGAATGAAGAGGGGGAGGGAGGTGGATGGGAATGAAGATGGGGAGCGAGGGACAGGTAGAGGGGAATGAAGAGGTGGAGGGAGGGTGTGGTGGAGGGGAATGAAGATGGGGAGGGAGGGGAGGCGGATGGGAATGAAGAGGGGGAGGGGGAGGTGGAGGGGAATGAAAAGTGGTCGGGAGGGGGTGGTGGAGGAGAATGAAGAGGGGGAGGAAGGGGGAGGTGGAGGAGAATGAAGAGGGGGAGGCAGAGGGTGGTGGATGGGAATGAAGTTGGGGAGGGAGGGGCAGGTAGAGGGGAATGAAGAGGGGGAGGGAGGGGGAGCTGGTTGGGAATGAAGAGGGGGAGGGAGGGGATGGTGGAGTGGAAAGAAGAGGGTGTGAGAGGGCCTGGTGGAGGAGAATGAAGAGGGGGAGGCAGAGGGTGGTGGATGGGAATTAAGTTGGGGAGGGAGGGGCAGGTAGAGGGGAATGAAGAGGGGGAGGGAGGGGGAGCTGGTTGGGAATGAAGAGGGGGAGGGAGGGGATGGTGGAGTGGAATGAAGAGGGGGTGGGAGGGGGTGGTGGAGTAAATGAAGAGGGGGAAGGAGGGGTAGTGGAGGGGAAGGAAGGGGGGAGGGAGGGGGTGGTTGAGGGGAACAAAGAGGGGGGATGAAGAGGGGGAGGGACGGGGAGGTGGAGGAGAATGAAGAGGGGAGGGAGGGGGAGGTGGATGGGAATGAAGACGGGGAGGGAGGGGATGGTGGAGGGCAATGAAGAGCGGATGGGAGGGGGTGGTAGAGGGGAATGAAGTGGGGGAGGGAGGCGGAGGTGGTGAAGAATGAAGGGGGGAGGGAGGGCGTGGAAGAGGGGAATAAGGAGGGGGAGGGAGGGGAATGAAGTGGGGGAGGGATGGGGTGGTGGAGGGGAATGAATAGGGAGAGGGAGGTGGATGTGGAGTGGAATGTAGAGGGGAGGGAGGGGGTGTTGGATGGGAATGAAGAGGGTGAGGGAGTGGTTGGTGGAGCGGAATGAAAAGGGGGAGGGAGGGGGAGGTGGATGGGAATGAAGAGGGGGAGGGAGGGGATGGTGGAGTGGAATGAAGAGGGGGTGGTGGAGGGGAATGAAGAGGGGGAGGGAGGGGGTGGTGGAGGGGAAGGAAGAGGGGGAGGGAGGGCGTGGTGGAGTAAATGAAGAGGGGGAAGGGGGGGTGGTGGAGGGGAACAAGAGGGGGAGGGAAGCGGAGGTGGAGGGTTATGAAAAGGGGGATGGAGGGGGAGTTGGATGGGAATGAAGAGGGGGAGGGAGGCGGAGGTGTATGGGAATGAAGAGGGGGAGGGAGGGGGAGGTGGATGGGAATGAAGATGGGGAGGGAGGGGGAGGTGGAGGGGAATGAAAAGGGGAGGGAGGGGGAGGTGGAGGGGAATGAAAAGGGGGATGGAGGGGGAGTTGGATGGGAATGAAGAGGGGGAGGGTGGGGGAGGTGGATGGGAAAGAAGAGGGGGTTGGGGGTGGTGGATGGGAATGAAGAGGGGGAGTGAGGGACTGGTGGAGGGGAAAGAAGAGGGGGAGGGAGTGGGAGGGGGAGGTGAATTAAGAGGGGTAGGGAGGGGGAGGTGGATGGGAATGATGATGGGCAGGGAGGGGGAGGTGGAGGGAAATGAAGAGGGGGAGGGAGGGGGAGTGGGAGGTGAATTGAGAGGGGTAGGGAGGGGGAGGTGGAGGGGAATGAAAAGACGTTGGGAGGGGGTGGTGGAGGAGAATGAAGAGGGGGAGGGAGGGGGAGGTGGAGGAGAATGAAGAGGGGGAGGGAGAGGGTGGTGGATGGGAATGAAGATGGGGAGGGAGGGATTGGTGGAGGAGAATGAAGAGGGGCAGGGAGTGGGAGGTGGAGGGGAATGAAGAGGGGGAGGGAGGGGGAGGTGGATGGGAATGAAGAGGGGAAGGCAGGGGGTGGTGGAGGAGAATGAAAAGGGGGAGGGAGGGGGTAGTGGAGGGCAATGAAGAGGGGATGGGAGGGCGTAGTTGAGGGGACTGAAGTGGGGGAGGGAGGCGGAGGTGGTGAAGAATGAAGAGGGGAGGGAGGGCGTGGAAGAGGGGAATGAAGAGGGGGAGGGAAGGGGTGGTGGAGGGGAATGAAGAGGGGGAGGGATGGGGTGGTGGAGGGGAATGAAGAGGGGGAGGGATGTGGAGGTGGAGTGGAATGAAGAGGGGAGGGAGGGGGTGTTGGATGGGAATGAAGAGGGGGAGGGAGGGGGAGGTGGAGGGGAAGGAAGAGGGGGAGGGAGGGGGAGGTGGAGGTGAATGAAAAGGGGGAGGGAAGTGATGGTGGAGTGGAATGAAGAGGGGGTGGGAGGGGGTGGTGGAGTAAATGAAGAGGGGGAAGGAGGGGGTGGTGGAGGGGAATGAAGAGGGGGAGGGACGAAGAGGGGAGGGATGGGGAGGTGGAGGAGAATGAAGAGGGGAGGGAGGGGGAGGTGGATGGGAATGAAGACGGGGAGGGAGGGGGAGCTGGATGGGAATGAAGAGGGGGAGGGAGGGGGAGGTGGTGGGGGAGGAAGAGGGGGAGGCAGGGGGAGGTGGAGGGGAATGAAAAGGGGGAGGGAGGGGGTGGTGGAGGGGGAGGAAGAGGGGGAGGAAGAGGGGGAGGAAGAGGGGGAGGAAGAGGGGGAGGAAGAGGGGGAGGAAGAGGGGGAGGAAGAGGGGGAGGAAGAGGGGGAGGAAGAGGGGGAGGAAGAGGGGGAGGAAGAGGGGGAGGAAGAGGGGGAGGAAGAGGGGGAGGAAGAGGGGGAGGAAGAGGGGGAGGAAGAGGGGGAGGGGGAGGAAGAGGGGGAGGAAGAGGGGGAGGAAGAGGGGTATGAAAAGTGGAAGGGAGGGGTGGTGGAGGAGAATGAAGAGGGGGAGGGAGTGGGTGGTGGAGCGGAATGAAGAGGGGGTGAGAGGGGGTGGTGGAGGGGAATGAAGAGGGGAGGGAGGGGGTGGTGGAGGGGTAGGAAGGGGGGAGGGAGGGGGAGGTGGAAGAAAAGGGGAGGGAGGGGATGGTGGAGTGGAATGAAGAGGGGGTGGTGGAGTAAATGAAGTGGGGGAAGGAGGGGGTGGTGGAGAGGAAGGAAGAGGGGGATTGAGGGGGAGGTGGAGGTGAATGAAAAGGGGAGGGAGGTGATGGTGGAGTGGAATGAAGAGGGGGTGGGAGGGGGTGGTGGAGTAAATGAAGAGGGGGAAGGAGGGGGTAGTGGAGGGGAAGGAAGGGGGAGGGTGGGGGTGGTTGAGGGGAACAAAGGGGGAGGGACGAAGAGGGGGAGGGACGGGGAGGTGGAGGAGAATGAAGAGGGGAGGGAGGGGGAGGTGGATGGGAATGAAGACGAGGAGGGAGGGGGAGGTGGATGGGAATGAAGAGGGGGAGGGAGTGGGAGGTAGAGGGGAATTAAGAGGGGGAGGGAGTGGGAGGGACAGGGGAATGAAGAGGGGGAGGGAGTGGCAGGTGGATGGGAATGAAGAGGGGAAGGAAGGGGGTGGTGGAGGAGAATGAAGTGGGGGAGGGAGGCGGAGGTAGTGAAGAATGAAGGGGGAGGGAGGGCGAGGAAGAGGGGAATAAGGAGGGGGAGGGAGGGGATGGTGGAGGGGAATGAAGAGGGGGAGGGATGGGGTGGTGGAGGGGAATGAAGAGGGGGAGGGACGTGGATGTGGAGTGGAATGTAGAGGGGAGGGAGGGGGTGTTGGATGGGAATGAAGAGGGTGAGGGAGTGGTTGGTGGAGCGGAATGAAAAGGGGGAGGGAGGGGGAGGTGGATGGGAATGAAGAGGGGGAGGGAGGGGATGGTGGAGTGGAATGAAGAGGGGGTGAGAGGGGGTGGTGGAGGGGAATGAAGAGGGGGAGGGAGGGTGTGGTGGAGGGGAAGGAAGAGGGGGAGGGAGGGCGTGGCGGAGTAAATGAAGAGGGGGAAGGAGGGGGTGGTGGAGGGGAACAAGAGGGGGAGGGAGGCGGAGGTGGAGGGTTATGAAAAGTGGAAGGGAGGGGGTGTTGCAGGAGAATGAAGAGGGGGAGGGACGTTGAGGGGGAGGGACGGGGAGGTGGAGGAGAATGAAGAGGGGAGGGAGGGGGAGGTGGATGGGAATGAAGAGGGGGAGGGAGGGGGAGGTGGATGGGAATGAAGATGGGGAGGGAGGGGGAGGTGGAGGGGAATGAAGAGGGGGATGGAGGGGGAGGTGGATGGGAATGAAGAGGGGGAGGGTGGGGGAGGTGGATGGGAAAGAAGAGGGGGTTGGGGGTGGTGTTTGGGAATGAAGAGGGGGAGTGAGGGACTGGTGGAGGGGAAAGAAGAGGGGGAGGGAGTGGGAGGGGGAGGAGAATGAAGAGAGGGAGGGAGAGGGTGGTGGAGGAGAATGAAGAGGGGGAGGGAGTGGGAGGTGCAGGGGAATGAAGAGGGGGAGGGAGGGGGAGGTGGATATGAATGAAGAGGGGAAGGCAGGGGTGGTGGAGGAGAATGAAAAGGGGGAGGGAGGGGGTGGTGGAGGGGAATGAAGAGGGGAAGGGATGGGGTGGTGGAGGGGAATGAAGAGGGGGAGGGATGTGGAGGTGGAGTGGAATGAAGAGGGGAGGGAGGGGGTGTTGGATGGGAATGAAGAGGGGGAGGGAGGGGATGGTGGAGTGGAATGAAGAGGGTGTGAGAGGGGCTGGTGGAGGGGAATGAAGAGGGGGAGGGAGGGGGTGATGGAGGGGAAGGAAGAGGGGGAGGGAGGGGGAGGTGGAGGTGAATGAAAAGGGGAGGGAGGTGATGGTGGAGTGGAATGAAGAGGGGGTGGGAGGGTGTGGTGGAGTAAATGAAGAGGGGGAAGGAGGGGGTGGTGGAGGGGAAGGAAGGGGGGAGGGAGGGGGTGGTTGAGGGGAATGAAGAGGGGGAGGGACGAAGAGGGGGAGGGACGGGGAGGTGGAGGAGAATGAAGAGGGGAGGGAGGGGGAGGTGGATGGGAATGAAGAGGGGGAGGGAGGGGGAGGTGGATGGGAATGAAGAGGGGGAGGGAGGGGGTGGTGGTGGGGGAGGAAGAGGGGGAGGGAGGGGGAGGTGGAGGGGAATGAAATGGGAATGAAGAGGGGGAGGGAGGGGGAGGTGGATGGGAATGAAGAGGGGGAGGGAGGGGGTGGTGGTGGGGGAGGAAGAGGGGGAGGGAGGGGGAGGTGGAGGGGAATGAAAAGGGGGAGCGAGGGGGTGGTGGAGGGGGAGGAAGAGGGGGAGGGATGGGGTGGTGGAGGGGGAGGAAGAGGGGAGGAAGAGGCGGAGGTAGAGGCGGAGGTAGAGGGCGAGGTAGAGGGCGAGGAAGAGGGGGAGGAAGAGGGGGAGGAAGATGGGGAGGAAGAGGGGGAGGAAGAGGGGGAGGTGGAGGGGTATGAAAAGTGGAAGGGAGGGGGTGGTGGAGGAGAATGAAGAGGGGGAGGGAGTGGGTGGTGGAGCGGAATGAAGAGGGGGAGGGAGGGGGTGGTGGAGGGGATGGAAGAGGTGGAGGGAGGGGGAGGTGGAGGTGAATGAAAAGGGGAGGGAGGGGATGGTGGAGTGGAATGAAGAGGGGGTGGGAGGGGGTGGTGGAGTAAATGAAGTGGGGGAAGGAGGGGGTGGTGGAGAGGAATGAAGAGGGGGATGGAGGGGTTGGTGGAGGGGAATGAAAAGGGGGAGGGAGGGGTAGGTGGAGGTGAATGAAGAGGGGGAAGGTGGAGGACGGGGAGGGAATGAAGAGGGGGAGGGAGGGGGTGGTGGAGAGGAAGGAAGAGGGGGAGGGAGGCGGAGGTGGAGGGTTATGAAAAGTGGAAGGGGGGAGGTGGTGGAGGAGAATGAAGAAGGGGATGGAAGGGGTAGTTGATGGGAATGAAGAGGGGGAGGGACGAAGAGGGGGAGGAACGTGGAGGTGGAGGGGAATGAAGAAGGGGATGGAGGGGGAGGTGGATGGGAATGAAGAGGGGGAGGGAGGGGGAGGTGGAGGGGAACGAAAAGTGGTCGGGAGGGGGTCGTGGAGGAGAATGAAGAGGGGGAGGGAGAGGGAGGTGGTGGAGAATGAAGAGGGGGAGGGAGAGGGTGGTGGATGGGAATGAAGAGGGGGAGGGAGGGTGTGGTGGAGGGGAATGAAGAGGGGGAGGGAGGGGGTGGCGGATGGAAATAAAGAGGGGAGGGGGAGGGGGTGGGGAATGAAAAGTGGTCGGGAGGGGGTGGTGGAGGAGAATGAAGAGGGGGAGGAAGGTGGATGGGAATGAAGATGGGGAGCGAGGGACAGGTAGAGGGGAATGAAGAGGGGGAGGGTGTGTGTGGTGGAGGGGAATGAAGAGGAGGAGGGAGGGGGAGGCGGATGGGAATGAAGAGGGGGAGGGGGAGGTGGAGGGGAATGAAGAGGGGGAGGGAGGAGGAGGAGGAGGGGAATGAAGAGGGGGAGGAAGGGTGTGGTGGATGGGAATGAAGAGGGGGAGGGAGGAGGAGGTGGAGGGGAATGAAGAGGGGGAGGGAGGAGGAGGAGGGGAATGAAGAGGGGGCGGGAGGGTGTGGTGGATGGGAATGAAGAGGGGGAGGAAGGGTGTGGTGGATGGGAATGAGGAGGGGGAGGGAGGAGGAGGTGGATTTGAAAGAAGAGGGGGAGGGAGGGGATGGTGGAGTGGTATGAAGAGGGGGTGGGTGGGGGTGGTGGAGGTGAATGAAGAGGGGGAGGGAGGGGATGGTGGAGGGGAATGAAGAGGGGAGGGGGGGGAGATGGATGGGACTGAAGATGGCGAGGGAGGGGGAGGTAGAGGGGAATGAAGAGGGGGAGCGAGGGGGAGGGAGGGGTGGATGGGAATGAAGTGTGGGAGGGAGGGGTTGGTGGAGGGGAATGAAGAGGGGGAGGGAGGGGTGGTGGAGGGGAATTAAGATGGGGAGGGAGGGGGTGGTGGATGGGAATTAAGATGGGGAGGGATGGGTTGGTGGAGGGGAATGAAGAGGGGGAGGGAGGGGTGGTGGAGGGGAATTAAGATGGGGAGGGATGGGTTGGTGGATGGGAATGAAGAAGTGGAGGGTGGGGGAGGTGGATGGGAATTTAGAGGGGGAGGGAGGGGGAGGTGGATGGGAATGAAGATGGGGAAAGAGGGGGAGGTGGATGGGAATGGGATAGGGGGAGGGAGGGGAGTTGGATGGGAATGAAGAGGGGGATGGAGGGGTGGTGGAGGGGAATGAAGAGGGGGATGGAGGGGGTGGTGGAGGGGAATGAAGAGGGGGAGGGAGGAGGAGGTGGAGGGGAATGAAGAGGGGGAGGGAGGAGGAGGAGGAGGGGAATGAAGAGGGGGCGGGAGGGTGTGGTGGATGGGAATGAAGAGGGGGAGGAAGGGTGTGGTGGATGGGAATGAGGAGGGGGAGGGAGGAGGAGGTGGATTTGAATGAAGAGGGGGAGGGAGGGGATGGTGGAGTGGTATGAAGAGGGGGTGGGTGGGGGTGGTGGAGGTGAATGAAGAGGGGGAGGGAGGGGATGGTGGAGGGGAATGAAGAGGGGAGGGGGGGAGATGGATGGGACTGAAGATGGCGAGGGAGGGGGAGGTAGAGGGGAATGAAGAGGGGGAGCGAGGGGGAGGGAGGGGTGGATGGGAATGAAGTGTGGGAGGGAGGGGTTGGTGGAGGGGAATGAAGAGGGGGAGGGAGGGGTGGTGGAGGGGAATTAAGATGGGGAGGGAGGGGGTGGTGGATGGGAATTAAGATGGGGAGGGATGGGATGGTGGAGGGGAATGAAGAGGGGGAGGGAGGGGTGGTGGAGGGGAATTAAGATGGGGAGGGATGGGTTGGTGGATGGGAATGAAGAAGTGGAGGGAGGGGGAGGTGGATGGGAATTTAGAGGGGGAGGGAGGGGGAGGTGGATGGGAATGAAGAAGTGGAGGGAGGGGGAGGTGGATGGGAATTTAGAGGGGGAGGGAGGGGGAGGTGGATGGGAATGAAGATGGGGAAAGAGGGGGAGGTGGATGGGAATGGGATAGGGGGAGGGAGGGGAGTTGGATGGGAATGAAGAGGGGGATGGAGGGGTGGTGGAGGGGAATGAAGAGGGGGATGGAGGGGGTGGTGGAGGGGAATGAAGAGGGGGAGGGAGGGGGAGGTGGATGGGAATGAAGAGGGGGAGGGAGGGGTGGTGGAGGGGAATGAAGAGGGGGAGGGAGGGGGTGGTGGATGGGAATGAAGAGGGGGAGGGAGGGGGTGGTGGATGGGAATGAAGAGGGGGAGGGAGGGTATTGTGGATGGGAATGAAGAGGGGGAGGGAGGGGGTTGTGGATTGGAATGAAGAGGGGGAGGGGAATGAAGACGGGGAGGGATGGGGTGGTATGTGGGAATGAAGAGGGGGAGGGAGGGGCAGTTGGAGGTTTGGGGTGGTGGAGGGGAATGATGAGGGGGAGGGGAATGGTGTAGGGAGGGGTGATGGATGGGAATGAATATGGGGAGGGAGGGGGTAGTTGAGGGGAATGAATATGGGGAGGGAAGGGGTGGTGGAGGAGAATGAACAGTGGGAGGGAGGGGGTAGTTGAGGGGAATGAACGGGGGAGGGAGGGGGAGGTGGAGGGCAATGAAGAGGGGGTGGTAGGGGGTGGTAGAGGGAAATAAAGTGGGGGAGGGAGGCGGAGGTGGTGAAGAATGAAGGGGGAGGGAGGGCGTGGAAGAGGGGAATGAAGAGGGGGAGGGAGGGTGTGGTGGAGGGGAATGAAGAGGGGGATGGATGGGGTGGTGGAGGGGAATGAAGAGGGGGAGGGAGGTGGAGTTGGAGTGAAATGTAGAGGGGAGGGAAGGGGTGGTGGAGCGGAATGAAGAGAGGGTGAGAGTGGGTGGTGGAGGGGAATGAAGAGGGGGAGGGAGGGGGTAGTTGAGGGGAAGGAAGAGGGGGTGGGAGGGGTGGTGGAGTAAATGAAGAGGGGGAAGGAGGGGGTGGTGGAGGGGAAGTAAGAGGGGGAGCGAGGGGGAGGTGGTGGGTTATGAAAGGTGGAAGGGAGGGGGTGGTGGAGGAGAATGAAGAGGGGGAGGGAGGGGTGGTTGAGGGGAATGAAGAGGGGGAGGGACGAAGAGGGGGAGGGACGGTGAGGTGGAGGAGAATGAAGAGCGGAGGGAGGGGGAGGTGGATGGGAATGAAGAGGGGGAGGGAGGGGGAGGTGGATGGGAATGAAGATTGGGAGGGAGGGGGAGGTGGATGGGAATGAAGAGGGGAAGGCAGGGTGTGGTGGAGGAGAATGCAAAGGGGGAGGGAGGGGGTGGTGGAGGGCACATAAGAGGGGATGGGAGGGGGTGGTAGAGGGAAATAAAGTGGTGGAGGGAGGCGGAGGTGGTGAAGAACGAAGGGGGGAGGGAGGGCGTGGAAGAGGGGAATGAAGAGGGGGAGGGAGGGGGTGGTGGAGGGGAATGAAGAGGGGGATGGATGGGGTGGTGGAGGGGAATGAAGAGGGGGAGGGAGGTGGAGTTGGAGTGGAATGTAGAGGGGAGGGAAGGGGTGGTGGAGCGGAATGAAGAGGGGAGGGAGGGGGTGGTGGATGGGAATGAAGAGGGGGAGGGAGGGTGTGGTGGAGGGGAATGAAGAGGGGGAGGGAGGGGGTGGCGGATGGGAATAAAGAGGGGAGGGGGAGGGGGTGGGGAATGAAAAGTGGTCGGGAGGGGGTGGTGGAGGAGAATGAAGAGGGGGAGGAAGGTGGATGGGAATGAAGATGGGGAGCGAGGGACAGGTAGAGGGGAATGAAGAGGGGGAGGGTGGGTGTGGTGGAGGGGAATGAAGAGGGGGAGGGAGGGGGAGGCGGATGGGAATGAAGAGGGGTAGGGGGAGGTGGAGGGGAATGAAGAGGGGGAGGGAGGAGGAGGAGGAGGGGAATGAAGAGGGGGAGGAAGGGTGTGGTGGATGGGAATGAAGAGGGGGAGGGAGGAGGAGGTGGAGGGGAATGAAGAGGGGGAGGGAGGAGGAGGAGGAGGGGAATGAAGAGGGGGCGGGAGGGTGTGGTGGATGGGAATGAAGAGGGGGAGGAAGGGTGTGGTGGATGGGAATGAGGAGGGGGAGGGAGGAGGAGGTGGATTTGAATGAAGAGGGGGAGGGAGGGGATGGTGGAGTGGTATGAAGAGGGGGTGGGTGGGGGTGGTGGAGGTGAATGAAGAGGGGGAGGGAGGGGATGGTGGAGGGGAATGAAGAGGGGAGGGGGGGAGATGGATGGGACTGAAGATGGCGAGGGAGGGGGAGGTAGAGGGGAATGAAGAGGGGGAGCGAGCGGGAGGGAGGGGTGGATGGGAATGAAGTGTGGGAGGGAGGGGTTGGTGGAGGGGAATGAAGAGGGGGAGGGAGGGGGTGGTGGAGGGGAATTAAGATGGGGAGGGATGGGTTGGTGGAGGGGAATGAAGAGGGGGAGGGAGGGGTGGTGGAGGGGAATTAAGATGGGGAGGGATGGGTTGGTGGATGGGAATGAAGAAGTGGAGGGAGGGGGAGGTGGATGGGAATTTAGAGGGGGAGGGAGGGGGAGGTGGATGGGAATGAAGATGGGGAAAGAGGGGGAGGTGGATGGGAATGGGATAGGGGGAGGGAGGGGAGTTGGATGGGAATGAAGAGGGGGATGGAGGGGTGGTGGAGGGGAATGAAGAGGGGGATGGAGGGGGTGGTGGAGGGGAATGAAGAGGGGGAGGGAGGAGGAGGTGGAGGGGAATGAAGAGGGGGAGGGAGGAGGAGGAGGAGGGGAATGAAGAGGGGGCGGGAGGGTGTGGTGGATGGGAATGAAGAGGGGGAGGAAGGTTGTGGTGGATGGGAATGAGGAGGGGGAGGGAGGAGGAGGTGGATTTGAATGAAGAGGGGGAGGGAGGGGATGGTGGAGTGGTATGAAGAGGGGGTGGGTGGGGGTGGTGGAGGTGAATGAAGAGGGGGAGGGAGGGGTTGGTGGAGGGGAATGAAGAGGGGAGGGGGGAGATGGATGGGACTGAAGATGGCGAGGGAGGGGGAGGTAGAGGGGAATGAAGAGGGGGAGCGAGGGGGAGGGAGGGGTGGATGGGAATGAAGTGTGGGAGGGAGGGGTTGGTGGAGGGGAATGAAGAGGGGGAGGGAGGGGTGGTGGAGGGGAATTAAGATGGGGAGGGAGGGGGTGGTGGATGGGAATTAAGATGGGGAGGGATGGGATGGTGGAGGGGAATGAAGAAGGGGAGGGAGGGGTGGTGGAGGGGAATTAAGATGGGGAGGGATGGGTTGGTGGATGGGAATGAAGAAGTGGAGGGAGGGGGAGGTGGATGGGAATTTAGAGGGGGAGGGAGGGGGAGGTGGATGGGAATGAAGATGGGGAAAGAGGGGGAGGTGGATGGGAATGGGATAGGGGGAGGGAGGGGAGTTGGATGGGAATGAAGAGGGGGATGGAGGGGTGGTGGAGGGGAATGAAGAGGGGGATGGAGGGGGTGGTGGAGGGGAATGAAGAGGGGGAGGGAGGGGGAGGTGGATGGGAATGAAGAGGGGGAGGGAGGGGTGGTGGAGGGGAATGAAGAGGGGGAGGGAGGGGGTGGTGGATGGGAATGAAGAGGGGGAGGGAGGGGGTGGTGGATGGGAATGAAGAGGGGGAGGGAGGGTATTGTGGATGGGAATGAAGAGGGGGAGGGAGGGGGTTGTGGATTGGAATGAAGAGGGGGAGGGGAATGAAGACGGGGAGGGATGGGGTGGTATGTGGGAATGAAGAGGGGGAGGGAGGGGCAGTTGGAGGTTTGGGGTGGTGGAGGGGAATGATGAGGGGGAGGGGAATGGTGTAGGGAGGGGTGATGGATGGGAATGAATATGGGGAGGGAGGGGGTAGTTGAGGGGAATGAATATGGGGAGGGAAGGGGTGGTGGAGGAGAATGAACAGTGGGAGGGAGGGGGTAGTTGAGGGGAATGAACGGGGGAGGGAGGGGGAGGTGGAGGGCAATGAAGAGGGGGTGGTAGGGGTTGGTCGAGGGGAATGAGGAGGGGGAGGGAGGCGGAGGTGGTGTAGAAAAGGGGGGACGGAGGGCGTGGAAGAGGGGAATGAAGAGGGGGAGGGAGGCAGTGGTGGATGGGAATGAAGAGGGGGAGGGTGGGGGAGGTGGATGGGAATGAAAAGGGGGAGGGAGGGAGTGTTGGAGGGGAATGATGAGGGGGAGGGAGGGGGAGGGGGAGGGGAATGAAGAGTTGTAGGGAGGGGGTGATGGATGGGAATGAATATGGGGAGGGAGGGGGTAGTTGAGGGGAATGAATATGGGAAGGGAAGGGGTGGTGGAGGAGAATGAACAGGGGGAGGGAGGGGGTAGTTGAGGGGAATGAAAAGGGGGAGGGAGGGGGAGGTGGAGGAGAATGAAGAGGGGGAGGGAGGGGGATTTGGATGGGAACGAAGAGGGGGAGGGAGGGATTGGTGGAGGGGAATGAAGAGGGGGAGGGAAGGGTGGAGGAGGGGAATGAAGAGGGGGAGGGAGAGGGAGGTGGAGGGGAATGAAGAGGGGGAGGGAGGTGGTGGTGGAGGGTAATGAGAGGGGGAGGGAGGGGGAGGTGGATGGGAATAAAGACGGGGAGGGAGGGGGAGGTGGATGGGAATGAAGAGGGGGAGGGTCGGGGAGGTGGATAGGAATGAAGAGGGGGTGGGAGGGGGTGTTGGAGGGGAATGAAGAGGGGGAGTGAGGGGGAGGTGGATGGGAATGAAGAGGGGGAGGGAGGGGGTGGTGGATGGGAATGAAGAGGCGGAGGGAGGGGGTTGTTGAGTGGAATGAAGAGGGGGAGGGAGGGGTTGGTGGAGGGGAATGAAGAAGGGAGGGAGGGGGATGGGGAGGGACGGGGTGGTACGTGGGAATATAGAGGGGGAGGGAGGGGGAGGTGGAGGGTGGGGGTGGTGGAGGCGAATGATGAGGGGGAGGGAAGGGTTGTTGAGGGGAAAGTAGAGGGGGAGGGAGGGGGAGGGGGAGGGGAATGAAGAGGGGTAGGGACGAGGAGATGGAGGGGGTGGTTGAGGGGAATGAAGAGGGGAGGGAGGGGGATGTGGAGGAGAATGAAGAGGGGGCGGGAGGGGGTGGTGGAGAATGAACAGGGAGGGGGTGGTTGGGAGTAGTTGAGGGGAATGAAGAGGGGGAGGGAGGGAGTTGTGGAGTGCAATGAAGAGGGGGAGGGAGTTGTTGGTGGAGGGGAATGAAGAGGGCGGTGAGGGACGGGGTGGTATGTGGGAATGAAAAGGGGGAGGGATGGGGAGGTGGAGGGTGCGGGTGGTGGAGGGGAATGATGAGGGGGAGGGAGGGGGAGGTGGATGGGAATGAAGAGGGGCATGGAGGGGTGATTGCGGGGAAAGTAGAGGGGGAGCGAGGGGGAGAGAGAGGGGAATGAAGAGGGGGAGGGAGGGGGAGAAGGATGGGAATGAAGATGGGGAGTGAGGGGGAGGTGGAGGGGAATGAACAGGGGGAGGGAGGGGGTGGGGGAGGAGAATGAACATGGGGAGGGAGGGGTTGGTGGAGGGGAATGAAGAGGGGATGGAGGGGGTGGTGGAGGGGAATGAAGAGGGGGAGGGAGGGGGAGGTGGATGGGAATGAAGAGGAGGAGGGAGGGGGAGGTGGATGGGCATGAAGAGGGGGAGGGAGGGGTGGTGGAGGGGAATGAAGAGTGGGAGGGAGGGGGTGGTGGATGGGAATGAAGAGGGGGAGGGAGGGGGTGGTGGATGGGAATGAAGAGGGGGAGGGAGGGTATTGTGGATGGGAATGAAGATGGGGAGGGAGGGGGTTGTGGATTGGAATGAAGAGGGGGAGGGGAATGAAGACGGGGAGGGATGGGGTGGTATGTGGGAATGAAGAGGGGGAGGGAGGGGCAGTTGGAGGTTTGGTGTGGTGGAGGGGAATGATGAGGGGGAGGGGAATGGTGTAGGGAGGGGTGATGGATGGGAATGAATATGGGGAGGGAGGGGGTAGTTGAGGGGAATGAATATGGGGAGGGAAGGGGTGGTGGAGGAGAATGAACAGTGGGAGGGAGGGGGTAGTTGAGGGGAATGAACAGGGGGAGGTAGGGGGAGGTGGAGGGCAATGAAGAGGGGGTGTTAGGGGTTGGTCGAGGGGAATGAGGAGGGGGAGGGAGGCGGAGGTGGTGTAGAAAAGGGGGGACGGAGGGCGTGGAAGAGGGGAATGAAGAGGGGGAGGGTGGGGGAGGTGGATGGGAATGAAAAGGGGGAGGGAGGGAGTGTTGGAGGGGAATGATGAGGGGGAGGGAGGGGGAGGGGGAGGGGAATGAAGAGTTGTAGGGAGGGGGTGATGGATGGGAATGAATATGGGGAGGGAGGGGGTAGTTGAGGGGAATGAATATGGGAAGGGAAGGGGTGTTGGAGGAGAATGAACAGGGGGAGGGAGGGGGTAGTTGAGGGGAATGAAAAGGGGGAGGGAGGGGGAGGTGGAGAAGAATGAAGAGGGGGAGGGAGGGGGATTTGGATGGGAATGAAGAGGGGGAGGGAGGGATTGGTGGAGGGGAATGAAGAGGGGGAGGGAAGGGTGGAGGAGGGGAATGAAGAGGGGGAGGGAGAGGGAGGTGGAGGGGAATGAAGAGGGGGAGGGAGGTGGTGGTGGAGGGTAATGAGAGGGGGAGGGAGGGGGAGGTGGATGGGAATAAAGACGGGGAGGGAGGGGGAGGTGGATGGGAATGAATAGGGGGAGGGAGTGGGAGTTGGATGGGAATGAAGAGGGGGAGGGTCGGGGAGGTGGATAGGAAAGAAGAGGGGGTGGGAGGGGGTGTTGGAGGGGAATGAAGAGGGGGAGTGAGGGGGAGGTGGATGGGAATGAAGAGGGGGAGGGAGGGGGAGGTGGATGGGAATGAAGAGGGGGAGGGAGGGGGTTGTTGAGTGGAATGAAGAGGGGGAGGGAGGGGTTGGTGGAGGGGAATGAAGAGGGTGGTGAGGGACAGGGTGGTATGTGGGAATGAAAAGGGGGAGGGATGGGGAGGTGGAGGGTGCGGGTGGTGGAGGGGAATGATGAGGGGGAGGGAGGGGGAGGTGGATGGGAATGAAGAGGGGCATGGAGGGGTGGTTGCGGGGAAAGTAGAGGGGGAGCGAGGGGGAGAGAGAGGGGAATGAAGAGGGGGAGGGAGGGGGAGAAGGATGGGAATGAAGATGGGGAGTGAGGGGGAGGTGGAGGGGAATGAACAGGGGGAGGGACGGGGTGGTGGAGGAGAATGAACATGGGGAGGGAGGGTGAGGTGGAGGAGAATGAAGAGTGGGAGGGAGGGGGAGGTGAATGGGAATGAAGAGGGGGAGGGAGGGGTTGGTGGAGGGGAATGAAGAGGGGGAGGGAGGGGGTGGTGGATGGGAATGAAGAGGTGGAGGGAGGGGGTGGTGGATGGGAATGAAGAGGGGGAGGGAGGAGGAGCTGGAGGGGAATGAAGAGGGGGAGGGAGGAGGAGGAGGAGGGGAATGAAGAGGGGGAGGGAGGGGTTGGTGGAGGGGAATGAAGAGGGGGAGGAAGGGTGTGGTGGATGGGAATGAAGAGGGGGAGGGAGGAGGAGGAGGAGGGGAATGAAGAGGGGGAGGGTGGTGTGGTGGATGGGAATGAAGAGGGGGAGGAAGGGTGTGGTGGATGGGAGTGAGGAGGGGGAGGGAGGAGGAGGTGGATTTGAATGAAGAGGGGGAGGGAGGGGATGGTGGAGTGGTATGAAGAGGGGGTGGGTGGGGGTGGTGGAGGTGAATGAAGAGGGGGAGGGAGGGGATGGTGGAGGGGAATGAAGAGGGGAGGGAGGGGGAGATGGATGGGACTGAAGATGGCGAGGGAGGGGGAGGTAGAGGGGAATGAAGAGGGGGAGGGAGGGGTGTTGGAGGGGAATTAAGATGGGGAGATGGGGGTGGTGGATGGGAGTGAAGAGGGGGAGGGAGGGGGTGGTGGATGGGAATTAAGATGGGGAGGGATGGGTTGGTGGAGGGGAATGAAGAGGGGGAGGGAGGGGTGTTGGAGGGGAATTAAGATGGGGAGATGGGGGTGGTGGATGGGAGTGAAGATGGGGAGGGATGGGTTGGTGGATGGGAATGAAGAAGTGGAGGGAGGGGGAGGTGGATGGGAAATTAGAGGGGGAGGGAGGGGGAGGTGGATGGGAATGAAGATGGGGAAAGAGGGGGAGGTGGATGGGAAAGGGATAGGGGGAGGGAGGGGAGTTGGATGGGAATGAAGAGGGGGATGGAGGGGGTGGTGGAGGGGAATAAAGAGGGGGATGGAGGGGGTGGTGGAGGGGAATGAAGAGGGGGAGGGAGGGGGAGGTGGATGGGAATGAAGAGGGTGAGGGAGGGGGAGGTGGATGGGCATGAAGAGGGGGAGGGAGTGGTGGTGGAGGGGAATGAAGAGGGGGAGGGAGGGGGTGGTGGATGGGAATGAAGAGGGGGAGGGAGGGGGTGGTGAATGGGAATGAAGAGAGGGAGGGAGAGTATTGTGGATGGGAATGAAGGGGGGGGAGGGGTTGTGGATTGGAATGAAGAGGGGGAGGGGAATGAAGACGGGGAGGGATGGGGTGGTATGTGGGAATGAAGAGGGGGAGGGAGGGGCTATTGGAGGTTTGGGGTGGTGGAGGGGAATGATGAGGGGGAGGGGAATGGTGTAGGGAGGGGTGATGGATGGGAATGAATATGGGGAGGGAGGGGGTAGTTGAGGGGAATGAATATGGGGAGGGAAGGGGTGGTGGAGGAGAATGAACAGTGGGAGGGAGGGGGTAGTTGAGGGGAATGAACAGGGGGAGGTAGGGGGAGGTGGAGGGCAATGAAGAGGGGGTGGTAGGGGTTGGTCGAGGGGAATGAGGAGGGGGAGGGAGGCGGAGGTGGTATAGAAAAGGGGGGACGGAGGGCGTGGAAGAGGGGAATGAAGAGGGGGAGGGAGGCGGTGGTGGATGGGAATGAAGAGGGGGAGGGTGGGGGAGGTGGATGGGAATGAATATGGGGAGGGAGGGGGTAGTTGAGGGGAATGAATATGGGAAGGGAAGGGGTGGTGGAGGAGAATGAACAGGGGGAGGGAGGGGGTAGTTGAGGGGAATGAAAAGGGGGAGGGAGGGGGAGGTGGAGAAGAATGAAGAGGGGGAGGGAGGGGGATTTGGATGGGAATGAAAAGTGGGAGGGAGGGATTGGTGGAGGGCAATGAAGAGGGGGAGGGAAGGGTGGAGGAGGGGAATGAAGAGGGGGAGGGAGAGGGAGGTGGAGGGGAATGAAGAGGGGGAGGGAGGTGGTGGTGGAGGATAATGAGAGGGGGAGTGAGGGGGAGGTGGATGGGAATAAAGACGGGGAGGGAGGGGGAGGTAGTGGGAGTTGGATGGGAATGAAGAGGGGGAGGGTCGGGGAGGAGGATAGGAATGAAGAGGGGGTGGGAGGGGGTGTTGGAGGGGAATGAAGAGGGGAGAGTGTGAGGGTTGTGGTGGATGGGAATGAAGAGGGGGAGGGAGGGGGTGGTGGATGGGAATGAAGAGGGGGAGGGAGGGGGTTGTTGAGTGGAATGAAGAGGGGGAGGGAGGGGTTGGTGGAGGGGAATGAAGAAGGGAGGGAGGGGGAGGGGGAGGGGAATGAAGAGGGGTAGGGACGAGGAGATGGAGGGGGTGGTTGAGGGGAATGAAGAGGGGAGGGAGGGGGATGTGGAGGAGAATGAAGAAGGGGCGGGAGGGGGTGGTGGAGAATGAACAGGGGGTGGTTGGGGGTAGTTGAGGGGAATGAAGAGGGGGAGGGAGGGAGTTGTGGAGTGCAATGAAGAGGGGGAGGGAGGTGTTGGTGGAGGGGAATGAAGAGGGTGGTGAGGGACAGGGTGGTATGTGGGAATGAAAAGGGGGAGGGATGGGGAGGTGGAGGGTGCGGGTGGTGGAGGGGAATGATGAGGGGGAGGGAGCGGGAGGTGGATGGTAATGAAGAGGGGCATGGAGGGGTGGTTGCGGGGAAAGTAGAGGGGCAGCGAGGGGGAGAGAGAGGGGAATGAAGAGGGGGAGGGAGGGGGAGAAGGATGGGAATGAAGATGGGGAGTGAGGGGGAGGTGGAGGGGAATGAACAGGGGGAGGGAGGGGGTGGTGGAGGAGAATGAACATGGGGAGGGAGGGGGAGGTGGAGGAGAATGAAGAGTGGGAGGGAGGGGGAGGTGAATGGGAATGAAGAGGGGGAGGGAGGGGTTGGTGGAGGGGAATGAAGAGGGGGAGGGAGGGGGTGGTGGATGGGAATGAAGAGGGGGAGGGAGGGGGTGGTGGATGGGAATGAAGAGGGGGGGGAGGAGGAGCTGGAGGGGAATGAAGAGGGGGAGGGAGGAGGAGGAGGAGGGGAATGAAGAGGGGGAGGGAGGGGGTGGTGGATGGGAATGAAGAGGGGGAGGGAGGGGGTGGTGAATGGGAATGAAGAGGGGGAGGGAGAGTATTGTGGATGGGAATGAAGAGGGGGAGGGAGGGGTTGTGGATTGGAATGAAGAGGGGGAGGGGAATGAAGACGGGGAGGGATGGGGTGGTATGTGGGAATGAAGAGGGGGAGGGAGGGGCAGTTGGAGGTTTGGGGTGGTGGAGGGGAATGATGAGGGGGAGGGGAATGGTGTAGGGAGGGGTGATGGATGGGAATGAATATGGGGAGGGAGGGGGTAGTTGAGGGGAATGAATATGGGGAGGGAAGGGGTGGTGGAGGAGAATGAACAGTGGGAGGGAGGGGGTAGTTGAGGGGAATGAACAGGGGGAGGTAGGGGGAGGTGGAGGGGAATGAAGAGGGGGAGGGAGGGGTTGGTGGAGGAGAATGATGAGGGGGAGCGAGGGGTTGGTTGAGGAGAATGATGAGGGGGAGGGAGGGGGTGGTGGAGGGCAATGAAGAGGGGGAGGGAGGGGGTGGTGGAGGGGAATGAAGAGGGGGAGGGAGGGGGTGGTGGAGGGGAATGAAGAGGGGGAGGGAGGGGGTGGTGGAGCGGCATGATGAGGCGGAGGGAGCGGGAGGTGGAGGGGAATGAAGAGGGTGAGGGAGGCAGTGGTGAACGTGAATGAAGAGGGGGAGGGGGAGGTGGAGGGGAATGAAGAGGGGGAGGGAGGGTTGGTGGAGGGGAATGAAGAGATGATGGAGGGGTGTTGGAGGGGAATGAAGAGGGGGAGGGAAGGGGTGGTGGAGGGGAATGAAGAGGGGGAGGGAGGGGGAGTTTGAGAGGAATGAAGAGGGGGAGGGTGGGTATCGTAGCAGGGAATGAAGAGGGGGAGCGAGGGGGTTGTGGAGGGGGATGAAGAGGGGGAGGGAGGGGTTGGTGGAGGTGAATGAAGAGGGGGAGGGAGGGGTTGGTGGAGGTGAATGAAGAGGGGGAGGGAGGGGGTTGTGGAGAGGAATGAAGAGGGGGAGGGAGGGTGTGGTGGAGGGGAATGAAGGGGTGGTGGAGGGGCATGAAGAGTGGAGGGAGGGGGAGGTGGAGGAGAATGAAGAGGGGGAGGGAGGGGGTGGTGGAGGAGAATGAAGAGGGGGAGGGAGGAGGTGGTGGAGGGCAATGAAGAGGGTGAGGGAGAGGTGGTGGAGCGGCATGAAGATGCGGAGGGAGCGGGAGGTGGAGGGGAATGAAGAGGGGGAGGGAGGGGGTGGTGAAGGGGAAAGAAGTGGCGGAGGGAGGAGGAGGTGGAAGGGAATGAAGAGGGGGAGGGAGTGGGGGGTGGATGGGAATTATGATGGGGAGGGAGGGGTTGGTGGATGGGAATGAAGAGGGGGAGGGAGGGGGTGATGGATGGGAATGAAGATGTGGATGGAGGGGGAGGTGGAGGGGAATGAAGAGGGGGAGGGAGGGGTTGGTGGAGGGGAATGAAGAGGGGGAGGGAGGGGTGGTGGAGGGGAATGAATAGGGGGAGGGAGTGGGTGGTGGAGGGGAATGAATAGGGGGAGGGAGTGGGAGGTGGAGGGGAATGAAGAGGGGGAGGGAGGGGTTGGTGGAGGGGAATGAAGAGGGGGAGGGAGGGGTTGGTGGAGGGGAATGAAGAGGGGGATGGAGGGGTGGAGGAGTGGAATGAATAGGGGGAGGGAGTGGGAGGTGGAGGGGAACGAAGAGGGGGAGGGAGGGGGTTGTGGATCTGGAATGACGAGTGATAGGGAGGGGGTGGGGAATGAAAAGGGGGAGGGAGGGGGTGGTGGATGGGAATGAAGAGGGGGAGGGAGGGGGTGGTGGATGGGAATGAAGAGGGGGTGGTAGGGGCTGGAGGATGTGAATGAAGAGGGCGAGGGACGGGGAGGTGGATGGGAATGAAGAGGGGGACGGAGGGGGTTGTGGAGTGGAAGGAAGAGGGGGAGGGAGAGGTTGGTGGAGGGGAATGAAGAGAGAGAGGGAGGGGGAGGTGGATGGGAATGAAGAGGGGGTGGGAGGGGGTGGAGGAGTGGAATGACGAGTGGTCGGGAGGGGGAGGGGAATGAAGAGGGGGAGGGAGGGGGTAGTGGAGGAGAATGAAGAGGGGGAGGGAGGAGGTGGTGGAGGGCAATGAAGAGGGTGAGGGAGGGGTGGTGGAGCGGCATGAAGATGCGGAGGGAGCGGGAGGTGGAGGGGAATGAAGAGGGGGAGTGAGGGGGTGGTGATGGGGAAAGAAGTGGCGGAGGGAGGAGGAGGTGGAAGGGAATGAAGAGGGGGAGGGAGTGGGGGGTGGATGGGAATTATGATGGGGAGGGAGGGGTTGGTGGATGGGAATGAAGAGGGGGAGGGAGGGGGTGATGGATGGGAATGAAGATGTGGATGGAGGGGGAGGTGGAGGGGAATGAAGAGGGGGAGGGAGTGGGTGGTGGAGGGGAATGAATAGGGGGAGGGAGTGGGAGGTGGAGGGGAATGAAGAGGGGGAGGGAGGGGTTGGTGGAGGGGAATGAAGAGGGGGAGGGAGGGGTGGTGGAGTGGAATGAATAGGGGGAGGGAGTGGGAGGTGGAGGGGAACGAAGAGGGGGAGGGAGGGGGTTGTGGAGTGGAATGACGAGTGGTAGGGAGGGGGTGGGGAATGAAAAGGGGGAGGGAGGGGGTGGTGGATGGGAATGAAGAGGGGGAGGGAGGGGGTGGTGGATGGGAATGAAGAGGGGGTGGTAGGGGCTGGAGGATGTGAATGAAGAGGGCGAGGGAGGGGGAGGTGGATGGGAATGAAGAGGGGGACGGAGGGGTTGTGGAGTGGAAGGAAGAGGGGGAGGGAGGGGTTGGTGGAGGGGAATGAAGAGAGAGAGGGAGGGGGAGGTGGATGGGAATGAAGAGGGGGTGGGAGGGGGTGGAGGAGTGGAATGACGAGTGGTCGGGAGGGGGAGGGGACTGAAGAGGGGGAGGGAGGGGTTGGTGGATGGGAATGAAGAGGGGGACGGAGGGGGTTGTGGAGTGGAATGAAGAGGGGGAGGGAGGGGTTGGTGGAGGGGAATGAAGAGGGGGAGGGAGGGGGGGGAGGTGGAGAGTGGGGGTGGTGGAGTGGAATGAAGAGAGGGAGGGAGGTGTAGGTGGTGAAGAATGAAAAGGGGGAGGGAGGGGGTGGTGGATGGGAATGAAGAGAGGGTGGCAGGGGGTGGTGGATGGGAATGAAGAGGGGGAGGAAGGGGGTGGTGGATGGGAATGAAGAGGGGGAGGGAGGGTGTGGTGTAGGGCATTGAAGAGGGGGAGGGATAGGGTGGTAGAGGGGAATGAAGAGGGGGAGGGAGGTGTAAGTCGTGAAGAATGAAAAGGGGGAGGGAGGGGATGGTGGATGGGAATTAAGAGGGGGCGGGAGGGGGTGGTGGAGGGGAATGAAGAGGGGGAGGAAGGGGGTGGTGGATGGGAATTAAGAGGGGGCGGGAGGGGGTGGTGGAGGGGAATGAAGAGGGGGAGAGAGGGGGTGGTGGCGAGGAATGAAGAGGGGGACAGAGGGGATGGTGGATGGGAATGAAGAGGGGGACGGAGGGGGTGGTGGAGTGGAATGAAGAGGAGGAGGGATGGTGAGGTGGAGGGGAATGAAGAGGGGGAGAGAGGGGTGGTGGAGAGGAATGAAGAGGGGGACGGAGGGGATGGTGGATGGGAATGAAGAGGGGGACGGAGGGGGTGGTGGAGTGGAATGAAGAGGAGGAGGGATGGTGAGGTGGAGGGGAATGAAGAGGGGGAGAGAGGGGGAGAGAGGGGTGGTGGAGAGGAATGAAGAGGGGGACGTAGGGGATGGTGGATGAGAATTAAGAGGGGGAGGGAGGGGATGGTGGAGGGGAATGAAGAGGGGAGTCTTTTTTTCGCGTTTTTTTTAAGAGCGTTTTTTTCTATGTGAGTTTTCCTGGTTTCTATTTGATTATTTAATTATGAAGAGGGGAGGGAGGGGCTGGTGGAGTAGAATGATCAGGGGGAGGGAGGGGGAGGTGGAGGAGAATGAAGAGGAGGACGGAGGGGTGGTGGAGGGGAATGAAGAGGGGGAGGGAGTGGGAGGTGGAGGGGAATGAAGAGTGGGAGGGAGGGGGAGGTGGAGGGGAATGAAGATGGGGAGGGAGGGGGAGTTGGATGGGAATAAAGAGATGGAGGGAGGGGGTGGTGGAGGGGAAGGAAAAGGGAGAGGAGAATGTGAATGAAGAGGGTAATGGAGGGATAAGTGGATAGGAATGAAGATGGGGTGGGAGGGGGAGGTGGCTGGGAATGAAAAGGGGGAGGGAGGGGTTGTTGAAGGGGAAGGAAGAGGGGGAGGGAGGTGGTGGTGGATGGGAATGAAGAGGGAAAGGGAGTGGGTTGTGGAGTGGAATGACGAGTGGTAGGTAGGGAAGGGGAATGAAGAGGGGGAGGGAGGGGTTGGTGGATGGGAATGAAGAGGGGGACGGAAGGGGTTGTGGAGTGGAATGAAGAGGGGGAGGGAGAGGTGGATGGGAATGAAGAGGGGGTGGTAGGGGGTGGAGGAGTGGAATGACGAGTGGTAAGGAGGGGGAGGGGAATGAAGAGGGGGAGGGAGGGGTTGGTGGATGGGAATGAAGAGGGGGAGGGAGGAGTTGGATGAGGGGGAGGGAGGAGTTGGTGGAGGGGAATGAAGAGAGGGAGGGAAGGAGGGGATTGTGGAGTGGAATGAAGAGGGGGAGGGAGGCTTTGGAGAAGGGGAATGAAGAGGGGGAAGGAGGGGGAGGGGGAGGGTGTGGGTGGTGGAGGGGAATGATGAGGGGGAGGGAGGGGGAGGTGGATGGGAATGAAGAGGGAGAGGGAAAGTAGAGGGGGAGGGAGGGGGAGGGAGGGGGAGTTGTGTTTAAGGAAGAGGGGTAGGGAGGGGGTGATGGATGGGAATGAAGATGGGGAGGGAGTGGGAGGTGGAGGGGAATGAAGAAGGGGAGGGAGTGGGAGGTGGAGGGGAATGAAGAGGGGGAGGCAGGGGATAGTGGAGGGGAATGAAGAGGGGGAGGGAGGGGGAGGTGGATGGGAATGAAGAGGGGGAGGGAGGGGGGTGGATGGGAATGAATAGGGGGAGGGAGGGGGGGTTGGATGGGAATGAAGAGGGGGAGGGATGGGATGGAGGAGGGGAATGAAAAGGGGGAGGGATCGGGTGTTGGAGGGGAATGAATAGGGGAGGGAGGCGGAGGTGGATGGGAATGAAGGGGGGATGGAGGGGGTGGTGGAGTGGAATGACGAGTGATAGGGAGGGGGAGGGAGGGGTTGGTGGCGGGAAATGAAGAGGGGGAGCGAGGGGGAGGTGGAGGGGAATGAAGAGCTGGAGGGTAGGGGTGGTGGAGGGGAATGAAAAGGGTGAGGGAGGGGGTGTTGGAATGGAAGGAAGAGGGGGAGGGAGGGGGAGGTGGATGGGAATGAAGAGGGGGAGGGAGGGGGTGGTGGAGTGGAATGAAGAGTGGGAGGGAGGGGGAGGGGAATGAAGAGGGGGAAAGAGGGGGTGGTGGATGGGAATGAGGAGGGGCAGGGAGGGGGTGGTGGAGTGGAATGAAGAGTGGGAGGGAGGGGGAGGGGAATGAAGAGGGGGAGAGAGGGGGTGGTGGATGGGAATGAGGAGGGGGAGGGATGGGTTTGTGGAGTGGAATTTAGAGGGGGAGGGAGGGAGAGGGGGAGGGACGGGTTGGTATGTGGGATTGAAGAGGGGAGGCATGGGTGGGTGAGGGGAAAGTAGAGGGGGAGGGAGGGGAGGGGAATGAATAGTGGTAGGGAGGGGGTGATGGATGGGAATGAAGAGGGGGAGGGAGGGGGAGGTGGAGGAGAATGAAGAGGGGGAGGGAGGGGGTAGTTGAGGGGAATGAATAGGGGGAGGGAGGGGGAGGTGGAGGAGAATGAAGAGGGCGAGGGAGGGGGAGGTGGCTGGGAATGAAGAGGGGGAGGGAGGGGCTGGTGGAGGGGAATGAAGAGGGGGAGGGAGGGGTGGTGGAGGGGAATGATGAGGGGGAGGGAGTAGGAGGTGGAGGGGAATGATGAGGGGGAGGGAGGGGTTGGTGGAGGAGAATGAAGAGGGGGAGGGAGGGGTGGTGGAGGGGAATGAAGAGGGGGAGGGAGTAGGAGGTGGAGGGGAATGCTGAGGGGGAGGGAGTGGGAGGTGGATGGGAATGAATAGGGGGAGGGAGGGGGTTCTGGAGGGGAATTAAGAGGGGGAGGGAGGGGAAGGTGGATGGGAATGAAAAGGGGGAGGGAGTGGGTGTTGGAGGGGAATGAAGAGGGTGAGGGAGGGGGAGGTGGATGGGAATGAAGAGGGGAGGGAGGGTGTGATGGAGTGGAATGACGAGTGGTAGGGAGGGGGAGGGGAATGATGAGGGGGAGGGAGGGGGTGGTGGAGGGGAATGAGGAGTGGGAGGGAGGGGGTGGTGGATGGGAATGAAGAGGGGGAGGGAGGGGGTGGTGGAGGGGAATGAGGAGGGGGAGGGAGGGAGTGTTGGAGGGGAATGAAGAGGGGGAGGTAGGGGGTGGTGGAGTGGAATGACGAGTGGTAGGGAGGGGGAGGTGGAATGGAATGAAGAGGGGGAGGGAGGGGTGGGTGAGGGGAAAGTAGAGGGGGAGGGGAATGAACAGGGGTAGGGGGGGTGATGGATGGGAATGAAATGGTGATGGAGGGGGAGGTGGAGGGGAATGAACAGGGAGAGGTAGGGGGTGGTGGAGGAGAATGAAGAGGGGGAGGGAGGGGGTAGTTGAGGGGAATGAGGAGGGGGAGGGAGGGGTGGGTGAGGGGAAAGTAGAGGGGGAGGGTTGGGGAGGGTGAGGGGAATGAAGAGGGGTAGGGAGGGGGTGATGGATGGGAATGAAGATGGGGATGGAGTGGGAGGTGGAGGGGAATGAACAGGGAGAGGTAGGGGGTGGTGGAGGAGAATGAAGAGGGGGAGGGAGGGGGTAGTTGAGGGGAATGAGGAGAGGGAGGGAGGGGTGGGTGAGGGGAAAGTAGAGGGGGAGGGTGGGGGAGGGTGAGGGGAATGAAGAGGGGTAGGGAGGGGGTGATGGATGGGAATGAAGATGGGGATGGAGTGGGAGGTGGAGGGGAATGAACAGGGAGAGGTAGGGGGTGCTGGAGGAGAATGAAGAGGGGGAGGGAGGGGGTAGTTGAGAGGAATGAAGAGGGGGCGGGAGGGGGAGGTGGCGGAGAATGAAGAGGGGGAGGGAGGGGTTGGTGGAGGGGAATGAAGAGGGGGAGGGAGGGGTGGTGGAGGGGAGTGTAAAGGGGGAGGGAGTGGGAGGTGGAGGGGAATGAAGAGGGGGACGGAGTGGGTGGTGGAGGTGAATGAAGAGGGGGAGGGAGGGGGTGGTGGAGGGGAATGAAGAGGGGGAGGGAGTGGGAGGTGGATGGGAATGAAGAGGGGGAGGGAGTGGGAGGTGGATGGGAATGAAGAGGGGGAGATTGGGGATGGTCGATGGGAATGAATAGGGGGAGGGAGGGGGAGTTGGATGGGAATGAAGAGTTTGAGGGAGGGGGTGGTGGAGGGGAATGAAGAGGGGGAGGGTTGGGTTGGTGGAGGGGAATGAAGAGGGGGAGGGAGGGTGTGTTGGAGGGGAATGAAGAAGGGAGGTAGGGGGTAGGGAGTGGAATGACGAGTGGTAGGGAGGGGGAGGGGAATGAAGAGGGGGAGCGAGGGGGTTGTGGAGTGGAATGAAGAAGGGGAGGGTTGGGTTGGTGGAGGGGAATGAAGAGGGGGAGGGATGGGTTGGGACGGGGTGGTATGTGGGAATGAAGAGGGGGAGGGAGGCGGAGGTGGAAAGTGGGGGTGGTGGAGTGGAATGAAAAGGGGGAGGGAGGGGGAGGTGGATGGGAATAAAGAGGGGGAGGGAGGGGGTGGTGGAGGAGAATGAACAGGGGGTGGTTGGGGGTAGTTGAGGGGAATGAAGAGGGGGAGGGAGGGGGTTGAGGAGTGGATTGAAGAGTGGGAGGGAGGGGGAGGGGAATGAAGAGGTGGAGGGAGGGTAGGGGGAGGGACGGGATGGTATGTGGGAATGAAGAGGGGCACGGAGGGGGAGGTGGAGGGGGAGGTGGAGGGTGGGGGTGGTGGAGGGGAATGATGAGGGGGTGGGAGGGGGAGGTGGATGGGAATGAAGAGGGGGTGGGAGGGGTGGGTGAGGGGAAAGTAGAGGGGGAGTGAGGGCAAAGTAGAGGGGGAAGGAGGGGGAGGGAGGGGGAGGGGAATGAAGAGGGGTAGGGTGGGGGTGATGGATGGGAATGAAGATGGGGATGGAGGGGGAGGTGGAGGGGAATGAAAAGGGGGAGGGAGGGGGTGGTGGAGGAGAATGAACAGGGGGAGGGAGGGGTTGGTGGAGGGGAATGAAGAGGGCGGTGAGGGACGTGGTGGTATGTGGGAATGAAAAGGGTGATGGATGGGGAGGTGGAGGGGAATGAAGAGGGGGAGAGTGCAGGTGGTGGAGGGGAATGATGAGGGGGAGGGAGGGGAAGGAGGATGGGAATGAAGAGGGGGAGGGAGGGTGTGGCGGAGGAGAATTAACAGGGGGAGGGAGGGGGAGGTGGAGGAGAATGAAGAGGGGGAGGGAGGGGGAGGTGAATGGGAATGAGGAGGGGGAGGGAGGGGTTGGTGGAGGGGAATGAAGAGTGGGTGGAAGGGTGTGGTGGATGGGAATGAAGAGGGGGAGGGTGGAGGAGGTGGAGGGGAATGAAGAGGGGGAGGGAGGGGGAGGAGGAGGGGAATGAAGAGGGGGAGGGAGGGTGTGGTGGATGGGAATGAAGAGGGGGAGGGAGGAGGAGGTGGAGTTGAATGAAGAGGGGGAGGGAGGGGGAGGTGGAGGGGAATGAAGAGGGGGAGGGATGGTGTTGTGGAGGGGAATGAAGAGGGGGAGGGAGGGGATGGTGGAGTGGTATGAAGAGGGGGTGGGTGGGGGTGGTGGAGGTGAATGAAGAGGGGGAGGGAGGGGATGGTGGAGGGGAATGAAGAGGGGAGGGAGGGGGAGATGGATGGGACTGAAGATGGCGAGGGAGGGGGAGGTAGAGGGGAATGAAGAGGGGGAGCGAGGGTGTGGTGGAGGAGAATGAAGAGGGGGAGGGAGGGGGTGGTTGAGGGGAATGAAGAGTGGGTGAGGAGGGGGAGGGAGGGGGAGGTGGATGGGAATGAAGTGGGGGAGGGAGGGTTTGGTGGAGGAGAATGAAGAGGGGGCGGGAGGGGTGGTGGAGGGGAGTGAAGATGGGGAGGGTGGGGATGGTGGATGGGAATTAAGATGGGGAGGGAGGGGGTGGTGGATGGGAATGAATAGGGGGAGGGAGGGGAGTTGGATGGGAATGAAGAGGGGGATGAAGGGGGTGGTGGAGGGGAATGAAGAGGGGGAGGGAGGGGGAGGTGGATGGGAATGAAGAGGGGGATGGAGGGGGAGGTGGAGGGAAATGAAAAGGGGGAGGGAGGGGGTGGTGGAGGAGAATGAACAGGGGGAGGGAGGGGTTGGTGGAGGGGAATGAAGAGGGCGGTGAGGGACGTGGTGGTATGTGGGAATGAAAAGGGGGATGGATGGGGAGGTGGAGGGGAATGAAGAGGGGGAGAGTGCAGGTGGTGGAGGGGAATGATGAGGGGGAGGGAGGGGGAGGAGGATGGGAATGACGAGGGGGAGGGAGGGTGTGGCGGAGGAGAATGAACAGGGGGAGGGAGGGGGAGGTGGAGGAGAATGAAGAGGGGGAGGGAGGGGGAGGTGAATGGGAATGAGGAGGGGGAGGGAGGGGTTGGTGGAGGGGAATGAAGAGTGGGTGGAAGGGTGTGGTGGATGGGAATGAAGAGGGGGAGGGTGGAGGAGGTGGAGGGGAATGAAGAGGGGGAGGGAGGGGGAGGAGGAGGGGAATGAAGAGGGGGAGGGAGGGTGTGGTGGATGGGAATGAAGAGGGGGAGGGAGGAGGAGGTGGAGTTGAATGAAGAGGGGGAGGGAGGGGGAGGTGGAGGGGAATGAAGAGGGGGAGGGATGGTGTGGTGGAGGGGAATGAAGAGGGGGAGGGAGGGGATGGTGGAGTGGTATGAAGAGGGGGTGGGTGGGGGTGGTGGAGGTGAATGAAGAGGGGGAGGGAGGGCATGGTGGAGGGGAATGAAGAGGGGAGGGAGGGGGAGATGGATGGGACTGAAGATGGGAGGGAAGGGTGGAGGAGGGGAATGAAGAGGGGGAGGGAGAGGGAGGTGGAGGGGGAGGGTGGAGGAGGTGGAGGGGAATGAAGAGGGGGAGGGAGGGGGAGGAGGAGGGGAATGAAGAGGGGGAGGGAGGGTGTGGTGGAGGGGAATGAAGAAGTGGAGGGAGGGGGAGGTGGATGGGAATGAAGAGGGGGAGGGAGGGGGAGGTGGATGGGAATGAAGAGGGGGATGAAGGGGGTGGTGGAGGGGAATGAAGAGGGGGAGGGAGGGGGAGGTGGATGGGAATGAAGAGGGGGAGGGAGGGGGAGGTGGATGGGAATGAAGAGGGGGAGGGAGGGGGAGGTGGATGGGAATGAAGAGGGGGAGGGAGGGGGAGGTGGATGGGAATGAAGAGGGGGAGGGAGGGGAGTTGGATGGGAATGAAGAGGGGGATGAAGGGGGTGGTGGAGGGGAATGAAGAGGGGGAGGGAGGGGGAGGTGGATGGGAATGAAGAGGGGGAGGGAGGGGGAGGTGGATGGGAATGAAGAGGGGGAGGGAGGGGAGTTGGATGGGAATGAATAGGGGGAGGGAGGGGAGTTGGATGGGAATGAAGAGGGGGATGGAGGGGAGTTGGATGGGAATGAAGAGGGGGATGAAGGGGGTGGTGGAGGGGAATGAAGAGGGGGAGGGAGGGGGAGGTGGATGGGAATGAAGAGGGGGAGGGAGGGGGAGGTGGATGGGAATGAAGATGGGGAGCGAGGTGGAGGTGGATGGGAATGAAGAGGGGGATGGAGGGGTGGTGGAGGGGAATGAAGAGGGGGAGGGAGGCGGTGGTGGATGGGAATGAAGAGGGAGGGGGAGGTGGATGGGAATGAAGAGGGGGAGGGAGGCGGTGGGGGATGGGAATGAAGAGGGAGGGGGAGGTGGATGGGAATGAAGAGGGGGAGGGAGGGGGTGGGTGAGGGGGATGTAGAGGGGGAGGGAGTGGGTGGTGGATGGGAATGAAGAGGGGGAGGGAGGGGGTGGTGGATGGGAATAAAGAGGGGGAGGGAGGGGGTTGTGGATTGGAATGAAGAGGGGGAGGGAGGGAGGGGTTGGTGGAGGGAAATGAAGAGGGGGAGGGGAATGAAGACAGTGAGGGATGGGGTGGTATGTGGGAATAAAGAGGGGGAGGGAGGGGCAGTTGGAGGTTTGGGGTCGTGGAGGGGAATGATGAGGGGGAGGGAGGGGGAGGGGGATGCGAATGAAGAGGTGTAGGGAGGGGGTGATGGATGGGAATGAATTTGGGGAGGGAGGGGGTAGTTGAGTGGAATGAATATGGGGAGGGAGGGGGTAGTTGAGGGGAATGAATATGGGGAGGGAAGGGGTGGTGGAGGAGAATGAACAGGGGGAGGGAGGGGGATTTGGATGGGAACGAAGAGGGGGAGGAGGGTTGGTGGAGGGGAATGAAGAGGGGAGGGAGGTGTGGAGGAGGGGAATGAAGAGGGGGAGGGAGAGGGAGGTGGAGGGGAATGAAGAGGGGAGAGGGAGATGGTGGTGGAGGGAATAAGAGGGGGAGGGAGGGGGAGGTGGATGGAATGAAGAGGGGGAGGGTCGGGATGTGGATAGGAATGAAGAGGGGGAGGGAAGGGGGTGTTGGAGGAGAATGAAGACGGGGAGGGAGGGGGTGTTGGAGGGGAATGAAGAGGGGGAGGGAGGGGTTGTTGAGAGGAATGTTGAGGGGGAGGGAGGGGTTGGTGGAGGGGAATGAAGAAGGGGGAGGGGAGGCGAATGAAGAGGGGGAGGGACGGGGTGGTACGTGGGAATATAGAGGGGGAGGGAGGGGGAGGTGGAGGGTGGGGGTGGTGGAGGCGAATGATGAGGGGGAGGGAAGGTTTGTTGAGGGAAAGTAGAGGGGGAGGGAGGGGGAGGGGAATGAAGAGGGGTAGGGAGGGGGAGATGGAGGGGAATGAACAGGGGAGGGAGGTGTGGTGTAGGAGAATGAAGAGGGAAGGGAGGGGGTGGTTGAGGGGAATGAAGAGGGGAGGGAGGGGGATGTGGAGGAGAATGAAGAGGGGGAGGGAGGGGGTGGTTGAGGAGAATGAACAGGGGGTGGTTGGGGGTAGTTGAGGGGAATGAAGAGGGGGAGGGAGGGGGAGGGGAATGAAGAGGGGTAGGGAGGGGGAGATGGAGGGGAATGAACAGGGGGAGGGAGGGGTGGTGGAGGAGAATGAAGAGGGGAAGGGAGGGGGTGGTTGAGGGGAATGAAGAGGGGAGGGAGGGGGATGTGGAGGAGAATGAAGAGGGGGAGGAAGGGTGTGGTGGATGGGAATGAGGAGGGGGAGGGAGGAGGAGGTGGATTTTAATGAAGGGGGAGGGGGAGGTGGAGGGGAATGAAGAGGGGGAGGGATGGTGTGGTGGAGGGGAATTAAGAGGGGGAGGGAGGAGGGGATGGTGGAGTGGTATGAAGAGGGGGAGGGAGGAGGAGGTGGAGGGGAATGAAGAGGGGGAGGGACGGTGTGGTATGTGGGAATGAAAAGGGGGAGGGATGGGGAGGTGGAGGGGAATGAAGAGGGGGAGGGAGGGGGAGGTGGATGGGAATGAAGATGGGGAGGGAGGGTGAGGTGGATGGGAATGAAGATGGGGAGGAAGGGGGATGTGGATGGGAATGAAGATGGGGAGGGAGGGGGAGGTGGATGGGAATGAACATGGGGAGGGAGGGGGTGGTGGATGGGAATAAAGAGGGGGAGGGAGGGGGAGGTGGATGGGAATGAAGATGGGGAGGGAGGGGGAGGTGGCTGGGAATGAAGAGCGGGAGGGATGTGGATGGGAATGAAGAGGGGGAGGGAGTGGGTGGTGGAGGGGGATGTAGAGGGGGAGGGAGGGGGTTGTGGATTGGAATGAAGAGGGGGAGGGAGGGGATGGTGGAGTGGTATGAAGAGGGGGAGGGAGGAGGAGGTGGAGGGGAATGAAGAGGGGGAGGGACGGTGTGGTATGTGGGAATGAAAAGGGGGAGGGATGGGGAGGTGGAGGGGAATGAAGAGGGGGAGGGAGGGGGAGGTGGATGGGAATGAAGATGGGGAGGGAGGGTGAGGTGGATGGGAATGAAGATGGGGAGGGAGGGGGATGTGGATGGGAATGAAGATGGGGAGGGAGGGGGAGGTGGATGGGAATGAAGATGGGGAGCGAGGTGGAGGTGGATGGGAATGAAGAGGGGGATGGAGGGGTGGTGGAGGGGAATGAAGAGGGGGAGGGAGGCGGTGGTGGATGGGAATGAAGAGGGAGGGGGAGGTGGATGGGAATGAAGAGGGGGAGGGAGGCGGTGGGGGATGGGAATGAAGAGGGAGGGGGAGGTGGATGGGAATGAAGAGGGGGAGGGAGGGGGTGGGTGAGGGGGATGTAGAGGGGGAGGGAGTGGGTGGTGGATGGGAATGAAGAGGGGGAGGGAGGGGGTGGTGGATGGGAATAAAGAGGGGGAGGGAGGGGGTTGTGGATTGGAATGAAGAGGGGGAGGGAGGGAGGGGTTGGTGGAGGGAAATGAAGAGGGGGAGGGGAATGAAGACAGGGAGGGATGGGGTGGTATGTGGGAATAAAGAGGGGGAGGGAGGGGCAGTTGGAGGTTTGGGGTCGTGGAGGGGAATGATGAGGGGGAGGGAGGGGGAGGGGGATGGGAATGAAGAGGTGTAGGGAGGGTGTGATGGATGGGAAGGAATTTGGGGAGGGAGGGGGTAGTTGAGTGGAATGAATATGGGGAGGGAGGGGGTAGTTGAGGGGAATGAATATGGGGAGGGAAGGGGTGGTGGAGGAGAATGAACAGGGGGAGGGAGGGGGATTTGGATGGGAACGAAGAGGGGGAGGGAGGGGTTGGTGGAGGGGAATGAAGAGGGGGAGGGAGGTGTGGAGGAGGGGAATGAAGAGGGGGAGGGAGAGGGAGGTGGAGGGGAATGAAGAGGGGGAGGGAGATGGTGGTGGAGGGGAATAAGAGGGGGAGGTGGATGGGAATGAAGAGGGGGAGGGTCGGGGATGTGGATAGGAATGAAGAGGGGGAGGGAGGGGGTGTTGGAGGAGAATGAAGACGGGGAGGGTGGGGGTGTTGGAGGGGAATGAAGAGGGGGAGGGAGGGGGTTGTTGAGAGGAATGTAGAGGGGGAGGGAGGGCTTGGTGGAGGGGAATGAAGAAGGGGGGAGGGGAGGCGAATGAAGAGGGGGAGGGACGGGGTGGTACGTGGGAATATAGAGGGGGAGGGAGGGGGAGGTGGAGGGTGGGGGTGGTGGAGGCGAATGATGAGGGGGAGGGAAGGGTTGTTGAGGGGAAAGTAGAGGGGGTGGGAGGGGGAGGGGAATGAAGAGGGGTAGGGAGGGGGAGATGGAGGGGAATGAACAGGGGGAGGGAGGTGTGGTGTAGGAGAATGAAGAGGGGAAGGGAGGGGGTGGTTGAGGGGAATGAAGAGGGGAGGGAGGGGGATGTGGAGGAGAATGAAGAGGGGGAGGGAGGGGGTGGTTGAGGAGAATGAACAGGGGGTGGTTGGGGGTAGTTGAGGGGAATGAAGAGGGGGAGGGAGGGGGAGGGGAATGAAGAGGGGTAGGGAGGGGGAGATGGAGGGGAATGAACAGGGGGAGGGAGGGGTGGTGGAGGAGAATGAAGAGGGGAAGGGAGGGGGTGGTTGAGGGGAATGAAGAGGGGAGGGAGGGGGATGTGGAGGAGAATGAAGAGGGGGAGGAAGGGTGTGGTGGATGGGAATGAGGAGGGGGAGGGAGGAGGAGGTGGATTTTAATGAAGGGGGAGGGGGAGGTGGAGGGGAATGAAGAGGGGGAGGGATGGTGTGGTGGAGGGGAATTAAGAGGGGGAGGGAGGGGATGGTGGAGTGGTATGAAGAGGGGGAGGGAGGAGGAGGTGGAGGGGAATGAAGAGGGGGAGGGACGGTGTGGTATGTGGGAATGAAAAGGGGGAGGGATGGGGAGGTGGAGGGGAATGAAGAGGGGTAGGGAGGGGGAGATGGAGGGGAATGAACAGGGGGAGGGAGGTGTGGTGTAGGAGAATGAAGAGGGGAAGGGAGGGGGTGGTTGAGGGGAATGAAGAGGGGAGGGAGGGGGATGTGGAGGAGAATGAAGAGGGGGAGGGAGGGGGTGGTTGAGGAGAATGAACAGGGGGTGGTTGGGGGTAGTTGAGGGGAATGAAGAGGGGGAGGGAGGGGGAGGGGAATGAAGAGGGGTAGGGAGGGGGAGATGGAGGGGAATGAACAGGGGGAGGGAGGGGTGGTGGAGGAGAATGAAGAGGGGAAGGGAGGGGGTGGTTGAGGGGAATGAAGAGGGGAGGGAGGGTGATGTGGAGGAGAATGAAGAGGGGGAGGAAGGGTGTGGTGGATGGGAATGAGGAGGGGGAGGGAGGAGGAGGTGGATTTTAATGAAGGGGGAGGGGGAGGTGGAGGGGAATGAAGAGGGGGAGGGATGGTGTGGTGGAGGGGAATTAAGAGGGGGAGGGAGGGGATGGTGGAGTGGTATGAAGAGGGGGAGGGAGGAGGAGGTGGAGGGGAATGAAGAGGGGGAGGGACGGTGTGGTATGTGGGAATGAAAAGGGGGAGGGATGGGGAGGTGGAGGGGAATGAAGAGGGGGAGGGAGGGGGAGGTGGATGGGAATGAAGATGGGGAGGGAGGGTGAGGTGGATGGGAATGAAGATGGGGAGGGAGGGGGATGTGGATGGGAATGAAGATGGGGAGGGAGGGGGAGGTGGATGGGAATGAACATGGGGAGGGAGGGGGTGGTGGATGGGAATAAAGAGGGGGAGGGAGGGGGAGGTGGATGGGAATGAAGATGGGGAGGGAGGGGGAGGTGGCTGGGAATGAAGAGCGGGAGGGATGTGGATGGGAATGAAGAGGGGGAGGGAGTGGGTGGTGGAGGGGGGGGTTGTGGATTGGAATGAAGAGGGGGAGGGAGGGGGTTGTGGAGTGAAATGAAGAGGGGGGAATGAAGACGGGGAGGGAGGGGCAGTTGGAGGTTTGGGGACGTGGAGGGGAATGATGAGGGGGACGGAGGGGTGAGGGAGGGGAATGAAGAGGGGGAGGGAGGGGTGGAGGAGGGGAATGAAGAGGGGGAGGGAGAGGGAGGTGGAGGGGAATGAAGAGGGGGAGGGAGATGGTGGTGGAGGGGAATGAGAGGGGGAGGGTGGGGGAGGTGGATGGGAATGAAGAGGGGGAGGGTCGGGGATGTGGATAGGAATGAAGAGGGGGATGGAGGGTGTGTTGGAGGAGAATGAAGACAGGGAGGGAGGGGGTGTTGGAGGGGAATGAAGAGGGGGAGGGAGGGGGAGGTGGATTGGAATGAAGAGGGGAGGGAGGGGGAGGTGGATGGGAATGAATAGGGGGAGGGAACGGGTGGTGGATGGGAATGAAGAGGGGAGGGAGGGGGAGGTGGAGGGGAGTGAAGAGGGGGAGGGAGGGGGAGGTGGATGGCATGAAGAGGGGGAGGGAGGGGGAGGTGGAGGGGAATGAAGAAGTGGAGGGAGGGGGAGGTGGATGGGAATGAAGAGGGGGAGGGAGGGGGAGGTGGATGGGAATGAAGAGGGGGTGGAGGGGGTGGTGGAGGGGAATGAAGAGGGGGAGTGAGGGGAGTTGGATGGGAATGAAGAGGGGGATGGAGGGGGTGTGGAGGGGAATGAAGAGGGGGAGGGAGGGGTGTTGGATGGGAATGAAGAGGGGGATGGAGGGGGTGGTGGAGGGGAATGAAGAGGGGGATGGAGGGGGTGGTGGAGGGGAATGAAGAGGGGGAGGGTGGGGAATGAAGAGGGGGAGGGACGGGGTGGTATGTGGGAATATAGAGGAGGAGGGAGGTGGAGGGGAATGAAGAGGGGAAGGGTGGGGGTGGTGGAGGCGAATGATGAGGGGGAGGGAGGGGTTGTTGAGGGGAAAGTAGAGGGGGAGGAAGGGGGAGGGGGAGGGAGGGGAGGATGGAGGGGCATGAAGAGGGGGAGGGAGGTGGTGGTGGAGGGTAATGAGAGGGGTAGGGAGGGGGAGGTGGATGGGAATGAAGACGGGGAGGGAGGGGGAGGTGGATGGGAATGAAGAGGGGGAGGGAGGGGGTGTTGGAGGGGAATGAAGAGGGGGAGTGAGGGGGAGGTGGATGGGAATGAAGAGGGGGAGGGACGGGGTTGTGGATTGGAATGAAGAGGAGGATGGAGGGGGTTGTTGAGGGGAAAGTAGAGGGGGAGGGAGGTGGAGGGGGAGGGAGGGGAGGATGGAGGGGAATGAACAGGGGGAGGGAGGGGTGGTTGAGGAGAATGAAGAGGGGGAGTGAGGTGGAGGTGGATGGGAATGAAGAGGGGGAGGGAGGGGGTGTTGGAGGGGAATGAAGAGGGGGAGTGAGGGGGAGGTGGATGGGAATGAAGAGGGGGAGGGAGGGGCTGGTGGATGGGAATGAAGAGGGGGATGGAGGGGGTTGTTGAGGGGAAAGTGGAGGGGGAGGGAGGGGGAGGGGGAGGGAGGGGAGGATGGAGGGGAATGAACAGGGGGAGGGAGGGGTGGTGGAGGAGAATGAAGAGTGGATGGGAGGGGGTGGTTGAGGGGAATGAAGAGGGGGAGGGAGGGGATGGTTGAGGGGAATGAAGAGGGGGAGGGAGGAGGAAGTGGAGGGGAATGAAGAGGGGGGAGGTGGAGGAGATTGAAGAGGGGAGGGAGGGGGTGGTGGAGGGGAATGAAGAGGGGGAGGGAGGGGGTGGTGGAGGGGAATGAAGTAGGGAGGGAAAGGTTGGTGGAGGGAAATGAAGAGGGGGAGCGGAATGAAGACGGGGAGGGATGGGGTGGTATGTGGGAATGAAGAGGGGGAGGGAGGGGCAGTTGGAGGTTTCTGGTCGTGGAGGGGAATGATGAGGGGGAGGGAGTTGGAGGGGGAGGGGAATGAAGAGTTGTAGGGAGGGGGTGATGGATGGGAATGAATATGGGGAGGGAGGGGGTAGTTGAGGGGAATGAATATGGGGAGGGAAGGGGTGGTGGAGGAGAATGAACAGGGGGAGGGAGGGGGTAGTTGAGGGGAATGAAAAGGGGGAGGGAGGGGGAGGTGGAGGAGAATGAAGAGGGGGAGGGAGGGGGATTTGGATGGGAATGAAGAGGGGGAGGGAGGGGTTGGTGGAGGGGAATGAAGAGGGGGAGGGAAGGGTGGAGGAGGGGAATGAAGAGGGGGAGGGAGAGGGAGGTGGAGGGGAATGAAGAGGGGGAGGGAGGTGGTGGTGGAGGGTAATGAGAGGGGGAGGGAGGGGGAGGTGGATGGGAATAAAGACGGGGAGGGAGGGGGAGGTGGATGGGAATGAATAGGGGGAGGGAGTGGGAGTTGGATGGGAAAGAAGAGGGGGAGGGTCAGGGAGGTGGATAGGAATGAAGAGGGGGTGGGAGGGGGTGTGGGAGGGGAATGAAGAGGGGGAGTGAGGGGGAGGTGGATGGGAATGAAGAGGGGGAGGGAGGGGTGGTGGATGGGAATGAAGAGGGGGAGGGAGGGGGTTGTTGAGTGGAATGAAGAGGGGGAGGGAGGGGTTGGTGGAGGGGAATGAATAAGGGAGGGAGGGGGAGGGGGAGGGACGGGGTGGTACGTGGGAATATAGAGGGAGAGGGAGGGGGAGGGGAGGGGAATGAAGAGGGGGAGGGACGGGGTGTTACGTGGGAATATAGAGGGGGAGGGAGGGGGAGGTGTAGGGTGTGGGTGGTGGAGGCGAATGATGAGGGGGAGGGAAGGGTTGTTGAGGGGAAAGTAGAGGGGGAGGGAGGGGGAGGGGGAGGGGAATGAAGAGGGGTAGGGACGAGGAGATGGAGGGGAATGAACAGGGGGAGGGAGGGGTGGTGGAGGAGAATGAAGAGGGGAAGGGAGGGGGTGGTTGAGGGGAATGAAGAGGGGAGGGAGGGGGATGTGGAGGAGAATGAAGAGGGGGCGGGAGGGGGTGGTGGAGAATGAAAAGGGGGTGGTTGGGGGTAGTTGAGGGGAATGAAGAGGGGGAGGGAGGGG